>NW_027062723.1:0-12500 GCF_032884065.1 Artemia franciscana | reverse complement strand
TGGTTGTTAACATTAGGAGGTGATGATGAGTATAACTGTTATCTTCATAAGGATGGGCTTAAAGATAGTATTCAGTTTTTCTGTTGTTTTACAACAAGAAAGTAATTAAATCCTGAAATCAGCCCAAGTAAAAGTAATCAATAATTTTAACAGCTGTAGGGTTTAATTGGAAAAACAGCTGAGAAGGCTGCTTTAATAAGTAGAATTCTAGTTTAGTGACTTTTGGCTATCTTGGAAAGAGAAGAGGTTAGGTTAGAAAAATGAGCCTTTCAGGGATGGGTCTACAGGCTAAAGTATATCCCAGGAAGGTATTTTAAAGTACCCATTTCTACTCCTTCTCCCTCTAGAGGGAGCCTTTAGTTCTAAAAATGCAATTTCTGTTATTTGAGTAGAATTTTGAGCCATATCAATGTTTTTTTTCAAAATTTAGGAAATGTATTTGCATATCTTTAAAACCTTATAAAATGAAAATAAGCAAAATTATGAAGCTGAAAACAATTTTGTTGTACATCTATTAAGCAGAAGATCTATTTTCAAGGTTTCACTTTTATAGCACACATATTTGTAAAGGTCATCAAAGGTCAGGGCCATCTAGAGGGAAAAGGAGTAGAGGTAGCTGCTTTAAAATAGACCTACCTTCCCGGGACATACTTTAGTCTGTAGATTCATCCCTGAAAGTTTTATTTTTCCTAACCCAAACCCTGTCAAAGATAGCAAGAAGTCAATTAAGTAGAATTTTACTGTATTGGCTATATAGCATGAAGGGCCTAATTACTTTTGCTGTAAATGAATTTTACCCTCACTTTTATAGCCTATACCAATTCAGGGTATACATATGCATATTAAAGGTGAGGGTAAAGTTTATTCCTGACGAAAATGAGAGGTTAGTTTAAACTCAACCCCAATCTCCACCCCCTAGAGTGTGAATTTATACCCTAAATTTGTTTATATATGAGTGAGAGTAAAAGTCATAAAAAAGGCACCAAGTGGTATGTTCACTTTATTTTTAAGTCAATAAAATAAACAGTAAAATATTTACTAGTATTTATGTAGGTGGTTTGAAATTTTTTAAGGCTTGATTCAAATGTGACTTTTGTCTTAACAAAAGATTGACATTTCATGAACCCATGTTGATTCATTGTTCCTAAGCTAAAGTTTAGGGTCTAATCTAAACTCTTAGCTCTGAATAATCTATTACCGACCTTTATGAGAGAACAGACAAGACACGCTCTAAGTCCTCTAAGGTCTTTGGGTATTGATTCAACTGACATTGCTTCAATTTGAACAAACTAAGCAACTCGACACTTCCTCTCTTTCTTCTAGTTATTTAGGAGCAGTGTTGCCGAGGTCTCAGAAAAAAGTATTGTAAAACTCCCTAGAACTGTATCACTGATTAAAAATTGCACCATATCTATTTTTTTGCATGTTATGCTATGGGCAAGACGAAAATTTTTTTGTGCTACAAAAAACACGTGAACGATCGGAAAATTACAAGTTCAAGGTGGAAACATCTATCTAGAATTGGATATCATAAATTTCAAACCAGTAAGCTTTTTCAGTGAATTTTAATCCCTGCGAAGCTAGTTAGATTTCGCAATACCTGGCAAAGGATTAAAGTTCGTGACCTTGAGTAAAATTATTATCCAGCATTTCAGTAAGTGAGAGATAATCCGATGGTCATAATTATTAAATCATATGGACTCATTAATTATTATTGGAAATTTTTACTAATAAACGAGCAGAAGAGGGGAGGTTTTCTGTAGCAAGTGTCGTCGTACCTGCCGGGAATGTGTCTCCCTTAAATTGCGGTGAATACATAGGGAGAGTCTACGCTTCCCTCGCATATTGGCATTTCGAGCTTCAGAAATTTAGCCAACTACCATTCAGCTTTCGTGCGGTTAAGACGTGTTTTGCCCATAGTTATGTTTTTGACTAGGAATTGGATTAACAGACTTTTTGCATGAAAATGGACTCTAATATGGATACTGACTGCTTTGTTTAAGCCCCGGTTCTGTACTTTCTGCAGTATAATAATGAAAAAGGTGTCGAAGCTAAAGTGATCTTAAAATTTGCTGTTGAATTTTTCGAGTCAAGTGATATTGCCAAATCGAAGAAAATCCTGTGGGATTCGCTGCCGAAATTGACCGAGCCCTATCCAAGGCGCACGGGTTCAAACGCAGCTCTGAATCGTGTTGGAGCTTCTTCAAAATCAGAGTGGTTCTGAGGACGTGCCTGTCTTTGTTATCCGTTCCCCAGCCGAAGTTCCCTGTATTCCAGCAATTGCTTACTCCATGATAGTTTCTAAGCTTAACGAAATTCAACAGACTCTTTCGAAAGTTAATGAGAAAATGTCAACTTACGATCTGAATTTCCCCAGCCTCCCAATCAGTGCTATTGGTAGTGATATAAGCAAAGCCGCTGTTACTATCACGAATGTACCGCATGATCTTGATAATGCATCTAAACGGAAGAAAAGAATTGACTGTATTTCTGGTTACGAGTGTATTGATACTGTGCGCGACTCTGGTGATAAATTGATTGTGAAGATCGATAGCGTGGCTGCTGCTGACTTTTTCAAATCTGCACGCTCGGTTTTTCGTGATTGTGAAGCAAAAATGGTGGAGAAAAAGTTTTTCGGCATAATGAAAGGTGTTGCACAAGATTTTGATTTTGTGCCTCTTAAAGCTTGCAGGGGTGTTGGAGACACTATGAGAATTGGGAGCTCAAATATTGTGAAAATTATGTTCGAAGATGAAATCTCTCTTTTCCTGGCCCTAAAATCTGGACTGAAGATAGGCTAAGAACTATTCCGAGTGTATGAATATCGGCGAATTCCTAGGTGCTTCAGGAAATGTCAATCACCCGACCACCTTGCCGCAAAATGTCCCGATCAAAACTACAAATGCTCACGGTGCTGTGGTCCCCATATGAACTCCAGTGACTCACCTTGCAGTAACATCCCAAAGTGTGCAAATTGTAGTGGAATACATGTTGCTTACAGTTTTCGTTGCTCCAAACTAAAGGCTCTTGCAAATTCCAAAGTTCCACGACCTTCTCGCTTGCAATCATGAATGAGTATAAAGTCTCAGTGTGCTCTTTCAACATCAATGGGACAAAGGATAAAGTGTTAAGCTTTGATGAGAAACTAGCTAATCATGATGTTGTTCTCTTAATAGAACACCTGCTCCCAAGTTGCAGTGTAAACTTTCCAAGGCGAAGTTCTCAACATGCTGTTTTCACCACGAATGCCCGCCGTACCCGAGGCAGGCCTTCTGGCGGTCTTGCCTGTATAATTAAGCGATCTTTGCCTAGATATTTGTCTCCTAGCTGCTACCAATCCTCTGAACACTATCTTGCAATCCGGCTTGCAGACATGATCCTAATCAACGCCTATCTGCCCCATGATAGAAGATCTTTTCTTCCTTCTCCAGTTATGCTAATGCCTGCAACAAATTAAAGACTCTCATATCTGGTATTGAGCGTCTCGGATACAAGTGGGTCCTTATAGGCGACTTAAACTGTGACATTACCGTTTCCTCGACATGAAAGGAAGCGCTTTTTCAGTGTCTTTGGGGTATCTTTCATACCATGTTGTACGCTAGGGTTTAGTCCGGGTGAAGTATATTCTAAATAGATGCAACTGTCCCTTGTCTAAATAGAGCAACTGTCACTTTCACTTTAGTCTCTGGGGTGTTTTATCATTTTTCCGGGAATATATTGTGTGTTCATGTTTGGGTCTATGTTCAGTTTGGGTATATATATTAGGGGAGTGATTTAACGAGGCCAGTTCAACTTCAAATCTAGTGAAGAAAAGCTAAGTAAAACCTAAGTTGAGTATATTTTGAGTATGTATATTTCAAGTTTAATTATATAAAATAAAATATAGTAGAAGCCAAGCTCTAACTTCCATTCAGGCGTAGGATTGAGGACCAACCAAAGGTACTATATTACCAAATAGACTATAGTACATACGTTTTGCCCATTCAGCATAACAAATAAGGCTGTTTAGCAGCTGAATTGGCTTCCATCAATTCAATTGACCGCAATTGCTTAAATTTTCATCGACGGTTAATTTGAGTCGGATCTATCAAAGCATCTGCAGTCACTAACAATGATTCACAATTGGACGAAATCCAAATTTTTCTAACAGGTATTGCATATTTAGGCTGATTACTTTATTACAGCAACAGCTTTAAAGGCAAAATTCAGCTGCGTACTTCGCTCGGTATAAGCTTATCTTCAGCTAATAGAGTTTCTTCCGAATGGTAAAAAGGAAGAAATAACAGAAACTGTACCTCAGGACAAGTTGCATCTCATTGAACACACAATGTACAAAACCATTTTTCAATGTTCGACTACGGCTCTAAATCTGACACATCTACAAGCTGTACCATAAACCTCCCCGAGTAGAAGGTCTTAGCAGCTGAAAGGCTCTCTCAAAATCGTAAACATCCCCTCTGCCAAGATTGCATAAGTTGCTATGGGCCTAGAAACGGCCCAACGGATCCACACTGCGTGCATAACCTCATAATTTACTCAAACTCCCTCTCAGCACTGCAGCTATTACAACAACATCAAATTAAAACGGTTGACTATTTCCTTCAAAGTTCCTATTTGTCCCTCAATCCGTACTCGTGCAAAAAGATATGAAAGCAGTCCGGTACCATTTTTTTATGAGATTTTCAATAGTTTAAGCAGCAATTAGTTAAACTCAGCCAATTTTATTGTATCATCAAAAGATTTACTCTCCCGATACCATTCAAGCAAAAAAAACTATCAAAGACTATTAATAATATCAAAGCTAGGGGTCTAATTCGTTTTATAAATACTTGTGACATTAGTTGTATAAATGCTATAACTACATTTATAGATGTGATTCTTACCCAGGTTAAAATATGAAAAACCAACATTCTGTTAATTATTGCTTAAATAAAAGCAATGGTTAAAATTACCCACGATACAAACAGATTTCATGCCTACCACCCCCCCAAAAAAAAATGGCTAGTGACATCCATGCAGATCCAACGGATATTATTTTTTAAATATTTTTTCAAAAGAGTCTGCTTTTCAGAAATGTTCAAAGAAGAAGAATTTTGCAAAGAATACGTCAAAATTTACATAGGGGCTCTAGTAGTCATTTTTCTGGACAAAAGTTGATGTCTTCTGTTAGAATTTAGCTTTAATGATGCAAAATAACACGTCAGAACCAATTTCAACGTGTCAATTTCATTAATCGATTCATGGTATCTTTTTTGTTATGAAGGCTTAGTTAATACATGACTAAAAACAACTTTACTAAATGTCTGAGAACTGTTTAAAATATTCAATGCTAAAAACTAATAGTAGTGAATACAAGTAAAAAGTTGCACAAAAAACTAAACTTTGGAAAATTGTCTAACTCATATTCCAAGCCAAATTAAAGAAAAGCTAAGACAAATTTCAGAGGCAAATATTTACGGAAATATCCAGAACTTTTGCACTTGTTTTTCACCTAACAAAGGACTTACCCCGACTGAAACTCTTATTCGTTTCGCCAAACAATGGCAGTGTGGTCTGGGAAAAGAATCAACTCATATATATGGGGATGAAAGACCAGAAAAATTTTTTAACTATAAATTCAGCAACATTTCGTTTACAATTAGAAAAATAAGAAGATTTTGCCAACTTAAGAATTATAAATTTAGCAACGTTTGGTTTAAAATTAGAAGAAGAAGAAGATTGTGCCAACCCTATAAAGAATTCGACATAAATTTAAGCAAGATTAAGGAACTCAAGACTTTGAATGGACCCAGTTAATGAACTTCTGAAGCCAATGGACCAGTAACATTCAGTGATGGAAGTTATTACATTTTTTTCTGTATAAATGTAGTATGTGTTAATTATAATACTTTAGGATTTCTGCTGATGATGAAGACCAACTTTGTCTCTGAAATATTTAGAACTTATGTATTTTTTTTTTTCGCTGTCTAGTAAAAGACATCCCTATTTCAACTCCTATTCGTTTCGACAAATTAATGTCTTTTTGATTTTAAGTGATTTAGTTCTATTATAATTGTAGAACATTCTACCTTATTCGTGTAGATTAAGGTGAATTGTTGGAACGTTCTTAATTTTTTTTATCTCCTGCTTATGAACTAAATTGTTGGATTGTAATTAAAATTCTGGACAAAATTTGTTGATAAATCGAAGTTTTGTACAATAATTTTTTATACTTCTTTGATTTTGAAATTTTTCTTGGAATAGAAATTTTATGGATTGAGAATGTGCGCAATGTTTTGTCTTCTATGAGGCTGAAGAGATCCTTGGGATACAAAAGTATCTGAATATCACCATTTTGTTTAAAGAATTTTTTATGTTTTATTTTGTTTGTAACTGTTTATTTGTTTAAGTAAGTGCATCTACTTAAAGATATTTGTTTTAAATCACTTGGAAAAGACGCTTAGCACTTTCTAGATTCCTTATCCCCAAGCCAAGTTGTTTCGTACATTAGTGTCCTTGACCCACGAACTTACGGTTTTGCATTTCAAACTGTTCAAAAAAAGCTTTAGACCCTTTATCAGACTCTGTTTTTCGAGAGAAACTGTTATCTACTATTTTCATCTACATTTGGGTCATTTAAGACCAAAATCTGAAGAATATAAGTTTTGACCCGATCAGAAACCTTTTCACCCTTACTAGACCCTATTCTTAAGATTCCTATCTTCCAAGCCACTGTTTTTGAACATCACGCTTTTCTTGGCCCAATCACTTCAGGCAAAAATTTTCGAACTGCCTACCCACTAATTACTTTCGACTTTTAAAAAAGAATACAAATATTCTCGGGAAATAAAGAAAGAAATGGGAAATAATGCATGTCAGGCACATGGCTCTTTGCTATAGGAACCACGGGGAGTATGTGGTAGAAAAGTCAAACCAAAGCATTCAGTGCTAATATCGTCTGGAAATGAAATTGAGAAGCTATGAAATATTTGAAAGGAATTAATAAAATGAAAGAAAATAAAATTGAATAGTTCAAAATTAAGTTGCTGAGATTTGGTAATCATGTGTTTTTTTTGGTCTTCCCAAACACGCTGATATGCGTCGGGACCTATTTTCATATTAAGAGTTAATGTTTAGTTGTTTTTTTTTATTAGTATTACATGGATATTTCGATGTTGTGTTTTTTTACCCATTTGTTAATAAAAAAAGGTAATAAAAAACCAGAAGAGTCACTGAAGAACAATCTAACAACATTGCTAAAAAAATCACCCGACTAAAATAACTTTACTAAATGTCTCAAAACTGTGCAAAATATTCAGTGCTAAAAACTAAGAGTAGTGAACATAAAATAAAAAGTTGCACGAAAAGCACAACTTTGGAACATAAGCTAACTCATATTCTAAGCTGAAATCAAAGAACAGCTAAGAAGTCAGAGGCAAATATTTACGGACCGTGATTCTATGTCTGTATTATCCTTTGGCGAAGAAAAAAAGAAACTGACGAGGAGTCAAAATTTTCTGTTAGGGCTTCGATGCAATAATAATTGACAACTGCTAGCACTACTGGCAACCCAACGTTACCCAAAAAATTGGAAAGAATTTCACGAAGCTTGAATTGAGCTTATTTCATATCGTTTAATTTATCCAATAGGAAATTTTCTGAGTGCAAGCTGATTTTTTTGTTGTTATACTATTTTTCTGGATTGTCAAATACCTCTAGGTTAAAACGAAAAACTAAATATTTCTTTATACTAAATATTCTTTGGAAACTTGAGTCTTTTGTTCTTTGTCCCAGTTTAGAGAAAAAATTACAGAACAGGAGATAAATAAAAATCATATTTACTTTTAGGTTTAAGTAGCTTTATAATTTCATTAGGCCGTCCAATGTACCGTTGGCTCCAGTTTATTTTTTCTCAAAAACAAACTTGAGTTTTTTCTCTGATTAGTCTCCCATATTCTATTATATATTGGTACGTGCTTCAATAAAATGAATAAAAAAAGATGTGAGAGGAAACCCAAGTTTGTCTGTGAAAAAAAAAAAAAAAAAAACTACCGACGACGTTTAACGTTACCCAGGTACATCGCAGAGCTGAATATAAAGCAAAACTAAAATATCAGGTGTATTGTTATGCCATATTTAGATTTCAAGAATATTTTTCTTATGAAATTACTATGTATGATATAGGGACTGGCTACCTCTCTTTAGCCAACAAATAATTAAAAGTGAATTTTTCCAAAACAGCAAAAATCACAAAATATTTATCCTTCATAATATCGGTTAAATATTCGAAAGTTGTTCTCAACAACACTTAAAAGCTTATTGAAGTCTAGTACAGGAAACCTAAAGTCAATTAGGGGAAAAAGGCAACCAATGCCATTACCCAGCCATTACCCAAAATTAGTTATAAAAATTAAATAAAAACATGAGTTGTATTCATTTATCTGATTTTTGCTGAATCGGAGAAAATAGTCCCCTTTGTCAAAAGGGCACAACAGGTACAGGTCTCTATAATGAGCCTCTTCTAGAGTCTCCCGCTTCTCTCTAGTCAAAAAACAAGAGAAAATGGATCTTTTAAAACAACATCAGAAGAGAAATTATTCTTCAAAATTTCAGTCAGATATTCACAGACGTCCCTCAATGACGTTCCAAAGATTATGAGATACGTATAGGAAATTTAAGGTAAATTCTGGGAGAAGATAACCAACGCATTTAACGTGCAGGGTCACAATGTTGACTTTAACAACACAAATAAAAACATTATTTATGTTCATTTTCATTATACTCTACATTAGGCCGAACAAAGAGTTCATTTTACCAAAAGGCCACAATGGGTTTTTTTGTGTGTGTATGTTTTCCATCTAGCTTGCGTTCCACATAGCAAGCTGGCAATAACTGACTTAAAATACACACTGTTGCTAGAGACAAAAAGTCTATAAGCTCTCAGAAAATTTCAGGATTGATTGAAATACAATCAGCTCTTTAATTGAAATTCAAACAAAAACGGCCCAATTGAGTTGGTTTTGAATTTTTATAATTCTGCTGGGAGCTACTGTGCTATCAGTGACAACAGCAATTTTTAATTTCTTCTTAACCCATATTAAGGTAGCAAAAACCTCTCTTATCACTATCCCATACTGTTGGTGTGGCAATTTTATCACAAGGACCGCTGAGCTTATATGAATTAAAACCAATGTTCCACATGTTCCGCTTTTTATGCAATCCTACGAACAATAAATAGCTGACCAAATGGTCTAGGAATATGAATAATATGATGGAATAACACAAAAACATTAACACAGACAAACATCACAATAGAGCCAAGAAAGGATCCAACTTGAGTTGCTACTCCAAACCAGAACAACGCTCCATTTCCTTGCTCTCGGAGTCTTGTTTAGATCTGGATCTTGACATAAGAACATAAGATAAAATGCCAACAAATACGATCCAAGAGACCACCTGCAATGAAAGTACATGCAATGATTTTTTAGTACCAAAACATAAAATTTAAATGTTGCAATAATTTAAGGTTGAATCATACAGAAATAAAACGGTTGTCAATTCTTGGCATAATTTTCAGCTATAGCTGCAAAAGAACCATATGTACCGGCTCAATAGTAAACGAAACTCTAAAAATCGGAATTTTGATGCTAATAGATACATCAAAAGAATCGGATTTTCATGCTGATTTCAAATATATGAGTTTCATCAAATTTAGTTTTTTTCATCAAAAGTTATGAGCCTGAGAAAATTTACCTTATTTTGGAAAATATGGGGAAACACCCCATAAAAGTCATAGATTCTTAACGAAAATCACACCGTCGCATTCAGCGTATCAGAGAACCCAATAACAAAATTTCAAGCTCCTATTTACAAAAATGTGGAATTTCGCATTTTTTGACAGAAGACAGATCACGAGTGCGTGTTTATTTGTTTGTTTGCTTTTTGTTTTTTTTCTTTTTCCCAGGGGTCATCGTATCGACCGAGTGGTCCTAGAATGTCGCAAGAGGGCTCATTCTAATGGAAATGAAAAGTTCTAGTGCCCTTTTTAAGTGACCAAAAAAATTGGTGGGCACTTAGGCCTCCTCCCACGCTTTGCGTCATCCACTACGCCGTCACAAGGTATAAGACTATTCGATTTCTCTTAGTATTTTTTGATCCACTTCCCACAAAACACATCTATATATATAAGAATAAGTTGTTTGTCTGTCTGTTGACTGACGTCATGTTTGTGTGTCGACTGACGTCATGTTTGTCGACTGACATCATTATAAGGATTGAGCTGTATGTCGTCATGAAGTTGTTTGTCGACTGACGTCATGTTTATCGACTGACGAAATTACAGACCGGGACACCAGGACACAAATGAAGCCCTGGACACTAAAGGAGAAATTACAGACATGGACACCGGGACACAAATAACGACCGGGACACGGGGAATAGAAATGACGACCGGGACACAGGGACACAACTACAACGGGGACGCCGGGGGGCACAGGGGGGATATATAAATGACGACCGGGACACAGGGAATGTTCAATTAGCAATCACCATCAACAAAGCTCAAGGGCAATCATTATAATAATGACGTATAGATCTGAATACGGATTGTTTTTCCCATGGACAATATATGTTGCATGTTCAAGAGTCGGTAAACCTGACAATCTATTTATATGCACAGACAATGGGACAGCGAAGATTGTTATATATTCGCAAGTTTTACAAACATATATATATCTATCTATATTCATGGGTGGAACACAGAGACACAACTACAATGGCGCGAAACTTATATGGCGCAAAAAAAAGCTAAAAAAAGAAAAATCTAAAAAGAAGAAAACTTAAAAAAAGGAAAAAAATAAAAAAGGTAAAAAAATAAAAAGAAACAAGAGCTAAGAGCTCATATGGCACTTGTGACGAGGCGAGGAGAGCTAAGAGCCAAGAGATCATATGGTATGAGCTCTAACAAAATTCTATGAATCAATAGACTGATTTAAAAAGGAAAATAAGAGGCTTAATGCCGGTCAGGATTTAAAATAAGAGCTCTGAGTCACGATGTCCTTCTAAATATAAAAATACATTAAGATCCGATCATCTACTCGTAAGTTATAAATACCTAATTTTTTTCTAATTTTTCCTCTCTCTTTAGCCCCCCAGATGGTCGAATCTGGGAAAACGACTTTATCAAGTCAAATTGTGCAGCTCCCTGACACGCCTACCAATTATCATCGTCCTAGCACGTCCAGAAGCACCAAACTCGTCAAATCACTGAACCCCTCCCCTCAACTTCCCCAAAGAGAGCGAATCCAGTACGATTCTGTCAATCATGTATCAAGGACATTTGTGTATTCTATCCACAAAGCTTCATCCCGATTCCTCCACTCCAAGTGTTTTTCCAAGATTTCCCCCTCAAACTCCCCCCAATGTCAAAAGATCTGGTCGGGATTTGAAATAAGAGCTCTGAAACATGAATTCCTTCTAAAAATCAAATTTCATTAAGATTCGATCATCTATTCTTAAGATAAAAACACCGCAATTTTCACGTTTTCCAAGAATTCCGGTTTCCCCCTCAAACTCCCCCTAATGTCTCAGGATCTGGTCGGAATTTAAAATTAGAATTTTAAAGCACAAGATCCTTCTAAATATCAAATTTCATTAAGATCTGGCCACCCTTTCGTAAGTTACAAATACCTCAATTTTCAAAATTACCCCCCCCCCCCCAATTCCACAAAAGAGAGCAGATCCGGTCCGGTTATGTCAGTCACGTATCTTAGACAGGTTTCTATTCTTCCCATCCAGTTTCATCCTGATCTCACCGCTTTAAGTATTTTCTAAGATTTCCGGTTCCCCCAACTTCCCCCCTCCCCAATTACGCTTGATCCGGTTGAGATCTAAAATAAGAGATCTGAGTTACGAGGTCCTTCTAAATATGAAGTTTCATGAAGATCCGATCACTCCTTCGTAAGTTAAAAATACGTCATTTTTTCTTATTTTTCAGAATTAACCCACCCCCCAATAGAGCGGATCCGTTCCAATTATATAAATCACGTATGTAAGACTTCTTCTTATTTTCCCCACCAAGTTTCATCCCGATCCCTCCAATCTAAGCGTTTTCCATGATTTTAGGTTCCCCCACCTCAAACTTCCCCCAACGCCACCAGATCCGGTCAGGATTTAAAATAAAAGCTTAGAGACACGATATCCTTCTAAATATCAAATTTCATTGAGATCCGATGACCCGTTCGTAAGTTAAAAATACCTCATTTTTTCTAATTTTCCAGGATTAATCCCTGCCCCAACTACCCCAAAGAGAGCGGATCCGTTCCGATTATGTCAATCATGTATCTGAGATTTGTAATTATTTTTCCCATCAAGTTTCATCCCGATCCCTCCACTCTAAGTGTTTTCCAAGATTTTAGGTTCCCCCCCTCTAACTCCCCCCAATGTCAACAGATCCGGTCGGGATTGAAAATAAGAGCTTTGAGACAAAATATCATTCCAAACATCAAATTTCATTAAGATCC
>NW_027062722.1:0-188951 GCF_032884065.1 Artemia franciscana | reverse complement strand
TTCAAGTGATCTCACTTAAAATCATACCATCAGATCCAGCCAATTGGACAATCCTAATGTTAGAAATTGTTGAAAATGATGCTGTTGTACAGTGTTGCTAGATTGTCAACGCACAAAAACGCCTTAGGGTTTTCAAAACAAGCCCGAACAAATTCCAAAAAATCTTACCAAAATAATCCACTTTTGAGATTTCAAATTATAGTGAGCGTGTCCGAAAGCTTCTTTCACGGAGAATGCTTCATCTGGATACAACATTCAGTCTGAATTTTCAGTCTGAAAACTATTCTCATCGTTTTTTCTTTAAACTTCAGGAAGAGTCGTAATTTTATTGATCTCCCCTCAAAATTCGCAGGGAAAAAGGATAAACCTCCCAGGCAGACGGCATTAATTGACATTTTTTGCTGCTTTTAAGTTTGAAATATAAAAGAATTACCTTGAGCTGTATGGCAGCTTAATAGTTTGAACTCAGGTTTTTTTTTCTGACGCTCAGCTTATGCATTGAAAAACTTATGGTGCGAAAATGAAACTGTTTACTTTGAAAAAAAATCGTTAATGGAATTTTCAAACTCAAGACTTTTGAAATCAAAGAACATGCGTTTAGACTTAGGATTAAAGTTGGACGATTTAATTGTGATTGCTGCTATTTTAGATGAAATGTAAATAAAAAAAAGACAAAGGGGTCATTCGAGAGAGAGAGAGAAGTTTATTATTAAAATACAAGACAATACAAAATAAAATTCAAAATTGAATCAAAATACACTTATTCCCCCTTGAAAGGCTCAATGGGCAGGGGTACAAGGGAGATAATTCTTTACAGTTTTAGTTTTCCCTCCGAATCTACACCTTTAAATAGAGTTGCCGCCTCGCCATACCCTGACAGCTAAATATTTTGGACTTTTATGGTTATTTAAGACGTTAAGACTTTTCACTGAAAACCTTCTTCTTTTCTTGTCTCTTAGTTTTAATGGACACGGTTCTCAGCTAATTCTTTTTGCATTGACATCGTAATACAACAAAAAAAATTTTTCACGAGTAATAGAAAACACAATGAGATCTCTTTAATAAGCAAAATAATTTTAGCGAGCAAAACAAAATCATGACCAAAATATCACCACTAGAAATACACAGGCTTAATTACTTCTTTGAATAGAGTGGTAAAATGCAAAAAAGAATTTAATTGAAGCTTGAAATTCTGTAACACAAAAGGAAAAAAAACTTCAATAGAATCAACGAAATGATTGAAAAGCACTTAATACTTTTGGTATATTTTCTTAATACCTCAAGCAAGAAAAATTAAAAATAATTTCTGAGAAATGAGATATAATGTACAGCTTTTGACAAAATCAAAGTGCTACAACAACTGAAATACCAGTATATTGAACGAAGACGAGGAACTTTTGATTTGGAAAAGCTAACTGCAAGCTAGAAATTCAGCGTCATCACCTTAGAATAATATGCATATCAAAAGCTAATTATTTTGTAGTCCAGTACTTTTGTTTTTAAATTGCAGCTTATCAATTCTTTTTCTTTTACCAATCAGGCTCCACCCCGAAGATTCCTAGTTTTGGCTCCACTGAAGGAGCTCATTTCTATATGAATTTCACAGAATCTGAAAAACTCCAATATTTGTTTTTCTTTCCTATTTGTACCTTGAGGTGCAAATGGAAAAAATTCTTATTGAAAAATAATTTTTTATCTTATTTTGAACATTTTTTGCTAGAATTATGAGGAAAATGTGGAATATTAAGCTTTTTCGTTGGATTTTCAACATTTTATTTTGTCTGCAAAGTCTGCAAAGTGTAAAATATAAAATTTTTTCACTAGAATTTCAAAAACAAATTGGTTGGACTTTCAAAAATAGGGTAGTGGAAAGTTAAAAGAACATGGAATGTTAAACTCTTTTTGCTGGACTTTGAACATTTGTCGTGGGAAAGTTAAAAAAACGTTGAAGATCACACTTATTTGTTCGGTTTTAAACCTTAAACCGCATTTTCTTGCTGGAAATCCTTTTTTTCTAAGTTTATCTACACTTTGAGAAGTTAGAAAAGAACACCAGAATAAGAACAGCATCAGAAGGAAAGAAAACGAATAAAGAGCTAGTTCTACGATTCTATAGTAATACCAGTATGTCATCAAGATAATTGTTAAAATTTACATATGTGGTTGCATCACAACCCCCAAGCCTATATATTTTACTTATGAACCGCAACATTTTTTTTAGTAGGCTCAAACTGCGAACAGCAAATACCATACACTGACAACCACAACCGAAAGACTACTATTGAGTTCAGCATAGGCAACAACATTCGATTCCGAAGTTTCTTCTTCACAATATCCATCATATAAATAACCCCTCAACTACAGCATTGCTTAGTGGCAGGCTGAGGAGGGTGAACACCGAAATGGAAGGACACCACCTGCATCAAGAGGGTACAGGACCTTGACCCAGAATCACTAGGAATTTCTCCGCCACAAGCTGATGCCCAGTCAACTACCAAGAATCTTTTCCAATAACTCTCTAACTCGCTAATATTCAGCACTGGAATAATATCCGAAGTCAAATCACTAAATCGAGGACGCAACTGCAACAAACAAATGGTGAAGGAAAGCACTTTCAGTTTACGCAGAGAATCAAGATCTGGGGGCGAGTGCTTTAAAACTGCTCTAGCAGCTGCCTTGAGATATTTGAGGCGACGCAACTTTACTTCATCCTTTTGATGACTGGTCAGGTTAGATCTTTCAAGCTCCCAAAAGAACTCGCATCCGTAGTCAACTCAGGCTGTAGGAAGGTAATAAATTTCGAAGTCCATATTCACTGTTAATGACACTGCAGACGTGTGCAATATTCTCCGCAGAAGACTTAATACAAACTCTTTTAGCTCTTCAAATAAACGAAAGTGATATGCGCTAGTGTTTCGGAAAAGGAGGTTAGCTCTCTGGAATTAGGCCAATAATGGCTTCAATAAAACAATATATACCATATTTCGTTCAATGACGTACGTTTCACCGAGCATTTAGCTTGTGTAGCAACGTTCCTTTTCCTTCGATAATTGAATGTTTGCTGACAGCTCAGAATACTGCTTGAGTATGTGAACGACAGCTCTACATCGAGACAGCCAACGGGTGTTGGAAGGAGCAATTTTTTCAACAGGGTATTCCCATCGCTTATGAGCTTGAGCATTTGCTAATGCTGTTCGTAGCCAACTAACGTTAAACAAATTGTAAGTCTCTGAGAGCATGAACTCCAAATTGCTTGGAAGCTCTCCAACAGCCTCAGAAGCACACAAATGTCGGGAGTTACACACACATTTGAAGATTTTTAGTTGAAGCAATCCGTTATCTCGTAATAATGTGAACAGCGAATGGTTCCCACCAAACATGTTGTTTGCTCCATCTGTCCCGATACCAATCAGACTTCATAGCCGAATTCCAGATGAAGCTAAGAGGTCTTTCAGTTCTTGACATAAAATTACAGAAGAGATCAAACGTACTTCGACCATGCCCAAAGTAGCACAAAAAACCTTCTTTATCTTAGGTCTAAATTTCATGGTGGCAACATCAGTCGATTCGTCCAGATTAAGGGAATATCCCCTGTCACAAATATCAGCTACAATCTCTCGGAGACTTTCTGGTCCAAGAATATAATTGGTAAGGGCTGAACAATTCATTCTCTTCAGTTTCTTTGTCTCAGAAACTGGTCCAGGAGAGGCACTCGTGATAATGGTTGATAGGTGTTCAATAGTTATAACTGACGAATGACATGCGACACGTGCTGCCTAAATCAGTTTGCTTTTAGTTCTTTGACATTGAGCAGAGTAATTCCTAGAAAAAATATTGGGTTTTAATTCGGCTGGTTAACCTACAAAGTGTCAAATATATCCTGCACCGCTTTCGACAGTTATTCACTTTTAAAAGTGAGAAACGATTTGGAAGAAGACTAAACTGACTTTTTATGTGATCTTTGGATAAGCAACTGACGTAAGGGTAAAGACGCCCTACAGACTCAGCTTGAGGAAAGCCTCATATTTTCAGGTATCGACTTTGAATAAAAAGCTCTGAAATTGTAACGTCCAGTTTGTAATTTTGTTCATACATCAATTGTTTGAGCTGACAGACCACTGAGACAGGCTACTATTTTTGTATGTAATGAGGCCCTGGATATGTAATAAAGCTTGAGGCTATGTTGATATTTTTAGCCTTCTGGTAACTATCTGCCTCCTTACACTCTATTTCCTTGTACATATACTATAAAGGCATCAAAAAGGAGATTTGAAATCAAAACATAATTTCATGAAACCTGTATTAACTCAGAAGAACGCGTAAAACTGAGTCGGCAAAGAAGAAGCAGGACATAAGAAGAATTTCGCATAGGAATCCTGTTAAATTCCCCTGAATAAAGTCTCCCCTGGAAAATTCACTCCATAGAAAATTCTCTCCACATGGAAAGTACTTCCATCAGAAAATTTGATCCCCCCACGGGCAAAATGTACATAATTACTGTAAGAAATACTATTCGTAAGCCATGGGCAGATTTCATAACTTAAAGACTTTTCCGTAGAGGCTGTGGGGGGACACGTTATCTCAAAAGGCACAGATTTTCCGCCTTTGAACTATGCTCTACAAAATGGCTATCTCAAAATTTTGATGAGACAATTTCAAGAAAAAGAGGTGTTTGACAGGCCTTAGTTGCCCTCCAATCGTTATGGCCATTTAAAAAGGGCATTAAAACTTTAAAATTCTGCTGTATTTTAATTTATGCCCTCTCCTGATGTTCGGGAAGACCACTGGAACATCGCCACGATCATGGTGACCCATTTTTCGAAATAAGAGAATCAGGCTTCTGTGATCTTTCTTCTATCAAAAAAATTTTACTAAATTCCGCATTTTTGCAGAAAGGAGCTTGAAACCTCTAGAGTAGGGTTCTACGCTTTTTTTACTTGAAAAAACTACATTTCTTTTATTTACTTGGAATCCATATGCAAGTTCTTAAGCTAAGAGGATTTAACCTAACACACAAACGAAAGTGAAAAAAATATTGATTTGCCCGAAATTAGTCCCAATAAAGAAAATACAATTTTTTTTATCGAAGGATTTGAAAACTACACTTGCAATTCTTTGGGGTTCCATATTATGCAAAAATACTTAGATAGGTAGAACTGACCCTCCAAAAAGGGATCTCAGGAAAGGGCTTGTGTTTTTCTCTATCGGCTTGGAACTATTTATCTGTAAGTCCTTGAGCAAAGGAACCCCAATGTCAAACAACATAAAAATTAAATAAATACTTTGTTTAACCTGAAAGTAGGTTCTAAGAAAAAATACCAGAGAACGTTTCATTTTTTCTAACAATAAGTTGGATTGTGTTGGTCATTGGGACTATGGGAGCCAATTCACAAAAAAATAGAGAAGCACAGTTTGGTATGCCCAGAAATTAAAATCGTAAAAAAATGGTTTTTACAAGGGCCTCGCATGTAAAATATGCTTTTTTTTTCTCAGGTTGGGACAAACCAAAAATTGAGCCCGAAAACAAACCAACTTTTTTATTTTCTGATGAACTTGAAAACTTTAGTGAGCTTTTCATAAAATGAGGGGATCTTTCGTCATTTTATTGGAGAGCGGGAGGGTTTAAGATAGACCGATCAAATTTTGTCTCTTCATAGGTTTGAAATTTACACCTAGAAAACCCTTGGGTGAGGACATTTTAATGTAAAAATAGATAAGATTGGGGAAGTGCCCCCTGAAAATGGTGTCTCAAAACTGCCAGTAAATTTTTATTCAATAGTTTTGAAACTTAGGTGCTAAAGAATTTGGGACAAGGGGTCTCAAAAACAAAGAAAACAAGAAAAAAAAAATAATCACCAGCGGGGTTCTGTTGTTGTAATGTAGCGACTTTCAACATAGGTGTTAGCATCATTGTAAATCTTAATCTGTTGATTTTCTACAACAACTATCGAAGTATAATCATGTTCTTTCTAGATGTATTTATAGAAATATTTTACCGGACCTATTTTGCCAACGATTTCAACAGAGATGGTGCATTGAAAAGTTTTTAAAGTAAATAAATATTTCTGTGTGGTGTGTGACATGACGATCTTATTGTGTGATTCGGTAATTATCTTTGTCCTTTGGAACACTGCAAGGTAATGTGAGAACTTTTCTTGATTATTTTGGTTCAATCTGGGGTCAAAATGGCAGCGATGGTTTGCTTGTTCATCATCCGCTGGAAATAAAATTTCTTTGGATTGCATTGGAAAACCGGAGTGTATTTTAATTTTTTATCAAAATTAACCAAGCATCGGGCCTCTTTAATTAAACATTAAATTTTTAAATACAGGGTCACAAGTTTTGGAATTTCAGCTGAAATTAGATAATTAATTCCCGTTGGACTATGGATTCAATTATCATGAATCACGATGAACAACAGATAAAAATGTAACAGTCTACAATTTTGCAATTCGATGGTATACACATATGGGGTTTAATAATATTGTCTGTTTATTAAATATTTACCATTTTTTGGAGACCCTTACGTACCACCTTCCAGAATTAAATGTAAGTGCCTATTGTACATAAAATAAAACTGAAAATTTGAGTGTCCTTCAGGTTTCCAATGCAGTAGAGTAGAGTTACATCTATAGCGGATGAGGGTAACCTAAGTATCGTCGTTGTTATAACTCAAATTGGACTGATACAAACACGAAGAATTTTAAGATAACCTTTCATTATATAGAATAAGGAAAGGATTATTGCAGAGTGGCATGATATAATCGTCAGAATGCTTTTTCACTAAAACGAAAATCTAATGCCACATCAATGTTGAATATGTTTGCAGGAAGAGTCAGGCAACGTATTTATACAAATACATCTACAAAGATAATTGTACTTCAATAAATGATGTCGACATTTAACAGTGTTTGGTTTATATTGAAGAAGCAACATTGTAGATGGAGGCTGCATTACACCAACTGAAGTTTACTGGTGACTATTTGAACTGGAAATCCAAAGAAAAAGTCATGTCTTTCAGTGCTTGAATATTCGTTTATCCAGGCAACACCCAATGTAAAATATTAAAAAAAAACACAGGAAGATTTGGTACATATTGGAAAACGAGGCTCATTAAAAGCCTATTTTTGATATAACCAGACATTGAAGCAATTGCAAACCAGCCAAAAATTTACTATTATTGGCATATACAAGGGCACATACAAGGCCAATTACATTCTGTCATTTGCTTGTAATTGGTCGAAAAAACAACGTAAATAATGTAGCTCATCTAAAATGCTTCTATTTGTGAATACTTCCGTGTTTGTCATATTTCACAAATCTCACTACTACGAATAATACTCTTTATGTGACATACTAACAAGTTGGCTGAGCTTATTGCCTCGCAGTAAATATTAAATAGTGGATAGATGGCTTAGAACAATTTTCAGTGCCCAAATTGCTTTCCGTAATGCGACTAGTTTTCATTCAGATTCTTGTTTTTTACGGGCTGCAGATAGAAAATGTCTTTAGGAAAGATTGCAAAATCAGTTGACTGATTTTATTCTGAATACACGGCGAAATAATGCATCATAGGTTACTGCCATCAAACGTGGTTATCGTATTATTGCATCCGAGTTGCAAACAAAAGCAAGAGAAGGCCAAGATTTTATTTTTTTGGGGGAACACATGGTATGCACAACATTAAGACTTACAAAGATGGCCAAAAATGAGCGTTCTAAATTCTCATGAGTAGCCTGCTGCTGGAGGACATATATATTGGCAAGGAAAACAGATTGAAATCGTGAACAATATTCTAGGAGCTACCAGTGACCCTAAATATATTGGAAGAAACGTTTTTCATTGATGGACAGGCGGTACCAGTAAAGCTTCTCTGTATAAAACTTATACCACATTTTTTATGGTCAAAACCGCAAAGCAAAATGTATTCTGTTTAGCAGAATCGCATCAAATTAATTGCATTTTCGGACAATTAGCGCGCAAGACATTTGACTTTAAAGTCCTACTTCCATAAGATTCAATTTCCAGCGTAAAATCTGGTTCAAACCGAATTTCGCAATTAGATCGAGTTGACGTTTTCTTTATAGACGATGCAACGATGTTACTTAAGTATTACACATGGAAAGAAAAAACGAGTGTAAGATAAAAAAGGATCAAGAACAATCAAGGAACCGAAACATCAAAAGAAACATCAACCGAAACAAGACATTTGACTTTAAAGTCCTACTTCCATAAGATTCAATTTCCAGCGTAAAATCTGGTTCAAACCGAATTTCGCAATTAGATTGAGTTGACGTTTTCTTTATAGACGATGCAACGATGTTACTTAAGTATTACACATGGAAAGAAAAAACTAGTGTAAGATAAAAAAGGATCAAGAACAATCAAGGAACCGAAACATCAAAAGATCTACTCGCTTGCCTTGTAACAACTAGAATTCATGGCATAGGAAACTTAAAGATGGAATTTTTAACATCCTTTGCAAGATCTTCATTTTATCAGGATCCAACCACCAGGAGATCGCCGAAGATGGATAGAAAGCTCTGCTCCGCATACTCAAAGAGAAAAAAATGAGGAGGACTGAAGGATGTTTGGGATCCATTATTTACAATGAAAGTTGCAAGTACATATACTGTGCCAGCGGGTGGAAGTCTCTCCGATGCACCTGCTATTGGAACTGTTTGCCCTCTAGCTTTGCTTGCAGGAAATGTAACGGGGTGTTTTGTGCTAACGCTGGAGCAAGAGAGAATGAGGAAGATAATGAAGAAGAACAGGAAGAAGAATTAGCTTCAGGTTGTGCTTTGAAATCCCAATTTTTTAGTGATTAATTTACCAGAGTTCTAAATGTGACTTTAACTAACTGATAAAAAGGAAACCTAAAATAGGGAGCCACAGCCTTGTACTTTGCATCGACTTAGAGGGATATGCTGCAAAATTTATCAATAAATAAGAATGTAATAAATAATTTCGCAAATTTAATAAGGAATTAGAAAATTCTTTGTAGTTTTTGATTGTGCATTATATTTTAAATTGATTTCAAATAGCATTAAAATGTTCATCTAAAAAGGTATACAAATCTAACTTTAATATCATAAGACTAAAAAACCAACAGCTTTTATACCTAAGAAATAAAATATCGTTAATATTATGTAAAAGGCGTCTGGAATTTGTGTTTCAGACAAGATTTTTGGTTTTTAAATTCTATTGCAACGAATAAATTTAGCATAAGTGACTGAGAGGATTGGAAGGCATCTAGCCCCCCACAAACGTTCAATTTGTCCAAAGTTGTCAAATCAAAATCTTAAGAAAACCATTCTGTTAAGCATAATAGCTACGCCTCCGCGGATGACATGGCACTCACCACGTGGTAGGCGTAACCAGTAACTGCATATATTATAAATTTTCAAATTACGCATCAAGATAATTATCTTCTTTTTAATTATATTCAGTTATTCTTCAGTTTTAAGTCATGAGTAAACAAATAATTAATTTCAATTGATTTAAAAAATTCTCGCATGAATTCAATTCATCCTTCCTATGTATGATTCATGGATTTATACATTTTTTAAGATTTGTACTCTGCATGGATTCATCATAATACTTACGGTTGCTTCTCTTCTAACCGCATATTTCGTTACCACTTCGTTGCGACTCTTACTGTCACTTGTGTTCTAACCGAAAATTTTATTTTTCATTTTCATTCATCATTACCTCAGACATTTATCCCATGGCTTGTGCTTTAGCTAAACATGATATAACTACACATGACATCATACTGAAAACAGATTTTGCTGTGCCAAATTTTTTTTACTGCAATTTAATGTGATTTTCACTATCGCGAGTTCCATGCCTTTTGCTTTATTTGTTCAGAGTCATTCCTCATCGATAATAATTTGGCATACCTCATACATGTTACAAACATCAAGACTATCCCTCGGAAAAAATGGAGTGAGTTGGTCTTTAAATGGATGGGGAAGTGACGTCATTTCTGCAAAAAATTTTACGATTAGATGTTATCCTTCCTGTCTTTTATTTTCCATCCGCAGATATTGTTGTCTATCAATTTCATTTATGATTCATTGTGATACTTGCTGTCAGATGTCTTCTAACAGTATTACTCGTTGTGCTTCATCATCGTTAATCATTTTGTCAGACATTTTTTCATGACTTTTTTTAACGGTTCAGGTTCATTTATCATCTTGTATAACTTCACATAACCTCATAGATACAAAAAAATTCTTTTTTCTGGTTCTCCCAGCATTTACGTTTTTGCTACGATTACGTTTACGTTAATCGTATTAAAAAACAAATTTTCCAACAAAATTTAATTAATTTGGGTAAGTTTATTTTTACTTTTTACGAAATTTACCGCCAAAATTGTTCCAAGAGTTTATTGGCTAGAGTTTAATAGACATTCAAATCAAGACAATCCAAGTGCCTATTTTACAAATTTCACTTCACTTGACTTTATTAAGCAAGAAAAGACATACATAAATCTTATATAAAGGAGACAGGGAAGCAACTCATTTTGTCTCCTTTAACAATAGAAAAAAAAGAAGTAATTAAACCTCAATAACTAGCACGGAGTATATCTTTTCAGGATGTTCTGATGAATATGATGTACATCCACTCTTTTCATGGAGGAAGTTTCAATACTAATAGTTTTAAATGACACGTGCTTCACTGCTCTCAAACTTTTCCCAAAAACAACGAATTTTGACTTCTCTAGGTTAAGTATTAGTCGATTAGCCTGAAACCAAGAATTTATATTAAAAGCAACAGTTTCGAGGGCCACTCGTAGGCCCTCCTCGTTGCCCACCTTCAAACTAATTGCTCTGTATCATCTGCAAAAAATATTGGTAATTCATTATCCAAAGGCATACAGTTTTGAAGGTCATTTATGTATATAAAAAGAGTAACGGCCCCAGTACAGACCTTTGTGGAACACTTATGTTGTTTAAAGAAAAATATAAGATTATTCCTCACCAACTTGTACTGTAAAACTTCTTTCTAATTAATAAGATATCATTAAATTAAGAGCATTTCCACGAATTCCCATGTGTTCCAACTTATCAAAAAGAATTCCATGTTGTATTGTATCAAAAGCTTTTTTAATGTCAAAAAATACAGTTGCCGCGAAATGTCTATCATCCATAGCATCTGATAAGAAATTATGTAAAGCAGCTACTGCTTGCTTTGTTGACCTGCCCCGCAAGAAACGAAACTGATTGGGAAAAAAAAATATTTTTTTTACCAAAAATGATTTAAATCTACTCTATGTTATTTCTTCATATACTTTAAAAAAAGGTGATAAAATAGTAATAGGCCTATAATTATCTGGATTATCTTTACCGCCTTTTTTAAACAAAGGTAAAACCTTAGCTACTTCAAGATAAACTGAAAAAAAGCATTTTTCAAGAAAGAATCGTAAATAAATAAATTGTGGCTGACGAAGTATTTCAGCTAATTCTTTAAACAGAGAAGCAGACAAACCGTTAAATCCCATCAGCAATCCGTTTTTCAAACTAGTAACAGCTCTTTGAAATTCCATGAAATGGATAGGGTACATAAATATAGTCCTAACTACTATATTTAGAATATATTTTCTATGATTATGTCTCCCAGCAGAAATTTGATCCACCAGATCAAGTCTAATTTTCCTAAAAAGGTTAACAAATGCTTCTGCCATTACTCTTTCATCCGTTATTTTAACAATTTCATTAGTTGTAATGCAGGATGGAATATTTCTTGTTTTTACATTATTTATTCTTTCATTTATAATTTTCCATGTCCTGCGGTGAATCGCATTCACAAAATTTCTTTTGGTAATATTTTCCCTCTGCGTCTCTGAGAACAAAAGTTAACCGATTTTTATATTTTTTTAAGTTTAAATATTAATTTCATTTGGATACTGCATATTCACCTTATATAATCTATTTTTTTTTCTTTCATACTATTTAAAAAGCTTTGAGTAATCCATAGCTTACGAGGTAAGTCCTGACTTTTTCTTAATACCAAAGGACAAACTCGGTCAAATATTTGGTTAAACTTACTATAAAATAAAATAATTGACTGATTCGGGTCTTCAATATTAAACAGATCACTCCAATCTATATATCTTATTTTTATTTTCATCTCATTTTTTTTTACGGTTAATTACCCTGTTATAACTTTTATTTTGTCTGTTATCATGCTTCATTACTGATCCAAAGAAGTCAGAAACAACAATACAATGATCAGACGTATCATTTAAAATAATATGGGTATAAAAGAAATTTTCCGATGTGAAAATGTTATCAATAAGAGTTGCATGGTTATCACAAATTCTTAACGACAGTAAGCAAGTAGGTAACAAACCATGCAAAAATGAAATGTTTGAAAATTCGAATCCCTTATTAGATGTCTAAACATATTGACGCATTATATCAATATTAAAATCTCCTATTAAATAATATGGATGGTGTTGCAGGGTGAGAGCGTCAAACAATGACTCATAATGTCTTCAAAACTCTTCAAGACTAGACGATGGTGGCTGATCTACTACAATTACCAAAAACGTATATCTTCCATCATTCACTTTTACAACACATATCTCAAATGGCATCTCAACATTCCAAATCTTAAAATCATTGCATAAAGAAGATGGAAAGTCATCTCGTATAAAAATACCTACTCGTCCCCTCCTAATTTGTTTGCAACTAACACCAAAAAGTCGATAATTTTCATCATGTTAAAATGTATTATTTTCGTCAAGAAATGTTTCACAAATTCTTAAAATATCTGTTGAAGATATTTATACAAAATAATGCAAAAAATTTAGGCTTCTATTTAGTCCTCCACAATTCCAAAATGACATTCGTCTTATATGATTATTCCAAGGTTGGAGATCCTGAATGCATAAATATTTATTTTTAGGTGCAATTCAAGGAACTGACAAATCTTGATCTTGTTACAAAATTTTAAAATTTTTAAATTTATATCAAGAAGATATTTTTCCAATTCCTCCAGCCCACCACCATTTGCAAAATACTCAAATCATCAATAGTCCCAATTCAATAAAAATACCACATCCCATCTCAGTGAGCCAATGTAAATTCAAAAAGAGGAAAGGAAAGTAAAACGCAAGAGAAAAAAGCCGAATATTTCGAAAATAAGAACAAAGAAAGATAAAAATAGAAATAAGAAGAACAAGAAAAAAAGAAAAAGAAGAATATAATCTCTTTTTGCCTTCTTTTTTATTTCAGTAATTATTCACATTATCATACGAAGGAAAGTGCAGTTTAAAATGGATACATGAGCAAGATCATATCCCAACGACAGTCATAAATGCAGCAAACAAATCGCAAATACTCATGATAAACTATAAATCCACCAAAAAAAATACTAAGCAACTTTTTCACTCTATTTCTCATACATGCATCTCACTTACAGGACTTTATACCTTCTTAATTATAAATTAAGTATAATACAAGCAGGATCACTGGGGGATCTGAACACTAATTCTCTTTACTCTAAATTATTTTTGTTTAATTCTAAGGGAATTGCGAATGTCACGAACTTCTTTTGTTACATAATCAGTAACAAAAGGGATTCACATCAGGCTACTCTTCCGAACGGGTTAACCCGAAATTTTGGATTACAGAAATTACAGAATTTGTCCTCATCATCCTGAAGCAGGATTCTGATAAATCGATCTGTAAACTCCTGTAGTTCAAATCGGATATTAATTCCAAGGTGGGAAACTAAGGCATCAACATGATCTTTACCCCTTAATTTAGGTTTAATTTTAATGTTTCATATATTATTATTCCTTCTTTTATTTATGTTTCCTAACAAAAGGACTGTAAATGGTAATTCACCCAAATCAGGCTCCTTTTCAATCTGGTTTTGTAATGCTGATATTTTCTGCTTGATTCTAGATAATAAACTTCCTTTGGAGGTTTTTGCTAATTCTAGATCTTCAACGCGAGATTTTAGGGACTCTTCAACGCGAGAGATTTAATATCAACGATTTCCATTTTTATTTCTAAAATATCATATTTAGTTGCTTCGATATTAGATATTATTTTTCGACTCTTCACTCCTCTCAATCACTTTGTCTTGGTCGTTTTCCGCTTTTTTTAACCATATTTATATTCAATAATGTTTATAATTTTCGAAAAAAAAAATGAACAAACGCCCCAGATAATTTACATGCAATGGGGATTATTTCATGCCTTTTTTAAAATAAAGTGTAATTTTCAATGTTCAAATTTCATAACTTATGACATTTACTCCTGGGACTGCGATGGTAACGTCCAGATATTTAATATCACAATCCATAATAATAGTCATCTACTAACAGTTGCTGAAGTACAACGGCTACAGAACGGCCAAGCTGAGATGGAGGATTGAAGTTCGAGTCACTCTTAGTAAAAATTCCGGATTTAGAAGTAAAAGTAGTTGTTTGATATAAAAGATATTACTGTCGCACATGTACTTCCACAAATATAATTCTTATACTTGTAGAAGTGATCTGGTATTATTTTGTGGCAGAAACTGCCTCTTTTTTTTCTGAATTTAAATTAAAAAAACTGTTGTTACAGCACTTGTTTAATGTGTTATCCAGCTTTCGTTGAATAAAAGCCAATTTTTTCCTTCTTAAAAACCAGTTTGTTTTTCATAAAAGTCAAATAAATTTGCTCAAATTCTCATAAATCTAATTCCTGAGTGGTCCATCCTTAAGCCTTAACCATAAATGAAAGATTTTCTCCGTATCACAAATGTAAAGAACCTTCGAGTGAAGCCGCTTGTTGAGTACTCCCAGTCTCAAGCATTATCCTATAAGACTCCTTATTTTTGTAACGATGACTAAATGAGTTGAAACTTAACATTCAATATTCTTCTAAATACAGATAGAATACGCCCAATTTGATGATTATTGTCTATAGAGCGGATACATACATTTCTATGGCCTGAGCATTGCTATTAGAATCCAGGAATTCTGTGTAAACTAGACTTAACTATAAGCTTTTGCAGACGAAAATAAAAAGAAACATTTGAACTAAAGGTGAGCAGAAATTCGCCTTTACATGAAAGGGATTGTAGTCCCAGTGTTCCCATTTCGTTTGCGCTAAAGAAAAGTTTGATGGATCGATTGTATTGAAGGGTCGTTCACTTTTTGTCACATCATTAGCTACCTGGATCACCATTTATTTGGAGTCTCAAGAGTTTCTTGCATAAATATTCGGAAACTGTGTTTTTCTCGGGCCCTAGCACTTGGCACGATTGTATATATCATATTCTCAATTTACGCACTAGCTTAATTATTGTCTTATTCTTTAGTTTTAAGCAAAGAGGTGGTAAATCATAAATATGAATAGATTTAAGAAACTCTGGCGTGATTTCAATGTCTTCTTCTTTGGAGTTGTTTTCTCTTGCAACCCATTGTGATTCTCGTTATTGCTTTTCTTATAACCACAAATTTTGTTTGAAAAACAATATAACCACAAATTTTGTTTAAAAAACAGTATAAGCATTACATATCTTCTAATCACAAATTTCGTAGTTCATTTTTGTTTGTTATTACCTCAGATATTTTTCCATGTCATTTTCTTTTAGCTGTTTGGATTCATTCATCATCTTATTTAAATTTGCATGACGCCAGCGAAACCAATTTTTTTTCCACATTATAACCACAGATTTTGCTGTAAAAACTACTTGTTTTGAAATCTAATATGATTCCCACTATCACGTGTTCTGCGCATTCTGATTTAGATGTTTGGAATCATTTACGGCACTTTCAATTGAAATAAGAAATTTTTGAGTGAATTCAATTCATCCTTCTTGTTTGTCCTTAATAATTTCTAAAATAACGCGCTTCTTAATTCCATTCTAATTTGTCTTCATATCGCAGATTTTGTTGTGCAACATTTTCGTTCGCAATTTGATGTGACTCAGTGTTGTCTGTTCAATGCCTTGTTTCCTAATCACAGATTTTGTTGGGCTTCATTTTGTTCATGATCACCTTAGACATTTTCCCATACCTATTGCTTTGGTTGTTCGGTTTTATACATCTGATAATTTCGCATTAAGTCATAGATACGATAAAAAAAACTCCTATGCAGCCCCAATAAGGAACAATAAATTTTCCAAATTTGGAAATTTTCTTAAAAATTCCAATAAACTTTCTTCTGGAGAGAGATCATTTTCCAGGCTAAAACCAATAAGTAAAACTATTCGATATCAACGATAAATCAGAACAATTGTGGACAATAAATCAGATAATAGCTTAGCAATTGTGTTTATTGAAAGTCAAGACGAAAGGAAAATAGACTTTAAAACTGTATCAGAAGAATTTTCAGAACAAAGTAGAAATATGCGAATTCATGTGCCCCTAATCGGTAATGCAAATTACAAAGGTATTTTGAGTAGTTTCATAATTTCTAGGGGACATAAAAGTAAATTATTGTAAGCAGAAAATGGATACAAAATAGAATAAAAGAGGACAAGAACCTATGCTCTAACTGAACAAACTGGACCATGAAATGAAACAAGATCAAGAAATCGACCTAAGAAATGTAGATGTACATGATAATGAACACTGATTTAACAGTGAACATTGATTTGAGGCAATGGTAAATGAAAATAAAGATATGTGCTTAGCACATTAGCAAAACTGACAATTAGAACAGCCTAAAAACGAAACTGAATAACATAGAAATATGTAGTTGAGCGATAAGTGGCAGTGAGAATCACGACGATTCAAAAATGAGAGTGAAAAACAAACAAAAAAATATGCGGTTACAAGACATGTGACCATGAGGTTCGGAAAGGATAAAAATGAAAATGAAAAATAGAGTTGTGTGTGGTTATAAGATAAACAACAATGAAAGTAAGAATTACAAGCAACATTGGCAATCAAAACGTGTCAAAAATGAAAGTGAAGAACAAAGTTAGGTTAGCAGACACACTAAAGCCAGTATCAGAAAGTATAAAAAATGATAATGAAGATAAATAAAAAAATCTGTATGCAGAAGACAGCGAAAATGAAAACGAGTAAAACATGAAAGTGCAAAAGAAATTTAAATATAGAAAATAAATAGGTTAGAAGAACGATACCATTGCATTCTGCGAGGCCAACAAACGCTGGTGTGAAACATATTAAGAACCTACAGAGATGACGTAAACTACGCAAATGTTATTCACAAGTCATTCATACCTCTCAACTCTGTATAGATTCACCATTGAGTTTTTTATTTTCCCACAGGCAAGGTAGCTAACAAAGATGATTTACTTGGAGGCTGCTGCCTTCTTGGTTGAATTCCATCGTGGCATATCAACAATTTCAAAATGAATTTGTTAGGCCTGTTCTGAGATATCATCATTTTCTCTCTAAAGAGTTTCACAAGCAAGTACGAAACTTGAACTTATGTGCTCCTTTAGCTCCTTTCAACGTAAGCAGTGATTGAACCATAAATAATCGTAATGTTTCAGCTTAAAAATACCTTGGCGAATTTTTAAAGTGTATATATATATATATATATATATATATATATATATATATATATATATATATATATATATATATATATATATATGGTGTTGGCTGAATTAAACTTAAAAATTTAAAGTGCAGAGCGGGCACAACAAAAACAAATTAATCGGACCCCGTTTTAAGTCGATTCAAAATAAGTCAGTTTCAAAATAGCTTGACAAATTTATCACAAAATCAATTTAGTGGTACACCCATTACAGACCCCTGAAGGGGATTTGAACCATACTAATATTACTTTTTAAAAAAGTTTTCTAAAAACTACATAGTACTTTTTAGAACTAATGGAAATGTTAAAGAAAGCCTTTCACACAATTTAAATTATTAGATCAGTCCTAACACAACAGATCTATTAAAAGAAATATTGCGAGACAAAAACAGCTATGCTAATGGTTATATAACAATGCGATATACATATATATATATATATATATATATATATATATATATATATATATATATATATATATATACATATATATATATATATATAAAGATATATATTGGCTGAATTTAACTTAAAACTTTAATATGCAGAGAATGCACAGCAAAAACAAAACAATCAGACCCCGTTTCAAGTTGAGCCGGCCCTGCATAGAGTGGCAAACCAATAATTTTATTTGAACTGAGAAGTTCAGGTATGAATTCGATTCCTCCTTCCTAAGGCTATATTGCTATAAATCTATAATGTCACGTTTCTCTATTCCCTTGTAATCTCGATCTTTCTTCTAAATACAGATTTCGTTTTGAAACATTTTGCTTGCAACTGATTCTCGCACATGCGCCGTTGATACCAAAAACATTTCCACATCTGGAATTGTCTAAGAATAGACAATAAAGCCAGCTCTATTCGCAAAAAGCCATTTTAAATCCAATAAATGTCACTCAAGTGTAAGTAAACTTTTTCAGTATTCGAGTTAAGGCCTCAGAAAGTTCAAAAAGAGTTTCAACTCCTTTATATTCCTGTAGATCAAGTCATTTCTTTGGTTTCTCCAACTGAACTAATTTAATTACAAACTTTTATAACATAAACTTCATTTACAAATAACAGACAAGGAAAGCCAACAAAGAACTTGATGAAGGACTGCTGCAACCCTTTGAGTCTCAACAGATTAAAAAAGCGAAAATCAAAATATCATCAAAACTTAATCATCAAAAAATAAAAACACCTATTATTCATTCAAAAATACTTTTTAAAACTATTTTCAAATACCACTCGCAATATTACTTCAAATTTACGGAGCCGAATAACTAATAATGGAGCATGCAGGTAGTGAACTTGCTGTATATGAGGGATTGGGCTGTAATTCTAACTTTAAAGACAGAAACCACATAACACCTTTTGAATCAAACAACAGCTGTGTACGTAGATTGACAATTTATTGGCCTCTTTCGTGTGCGCGTATTTTTTTACTGCAAAATTCGTAATCTGTGGGATAGGAAAATTTTAATGGGCCAATATATACTACTTCTTTAAAATGTTCATGGCAATCCTTATGAATTGCCTCAATAAACACATATTAAAGCACCATCTCTGATCAGTTTTTCACTCTTTGTCTTATAACTTTACATCACCAAGATGTTTTTTTTAACTTAACTGCAATATCAAAGGGAACCTACCTCCCCTGAGCTAAATTAAAAAATAGGTATTTCTTCAAAGCTATTGCTTCATTTTGTTTAAGAAGCATTGAAATAGTAAAAGTGCAGAATATATCCCATTCTTATTATATATGAACTGCATATATTATATACAAAGGGAAACCCAGCCCCTCCACCCCTAAAAATTATTCGTAAATAGCTATTTTCAAAGTTATTTATTCATTTTATTTTATATTTATTGTTAAGGCCTGAGTAAAACAAAATACCGCATAATATAACCCACTTTCATTATTCATGAGCTGTATATACATCACTGCATACATAATGTACTAAGTAAACCCACCACAACCACCATTCATGGTTGGGGGGAGGAGCAGGCTTTAATACAATTAGTACTCTTAATTCTTTTCTTCGTTTAATTGACTTCTTTTTCTAATTCGATTCTCTCCTTTTTCTATTATATTTGCAACAAAAAAGTTCCCCATATATCTGCCCAAATACTCCTCCAAACGCTCTAAAATATCCCAAAGGAACTTTCCCCAGTGTTTTCCCTTTAACTTACTAACAAAATAAATCGGAACACTTTCTTGCTTACAACAAAAAATATAGCTTCGAATAATCTCTAAATGTCAGTCATTTAACAAAAGCAGGAAACCTGCCTAGCTGAACCTTGAGGTTCTTGACTCCCAACTCTCATTGTGTCTGGGAGCTCATTATATGAATCTTCTTGGGCTTCTTGAGCTAAACAATTTCGAGCAACGGTCTGCAAAGAAAGAAATGGAAGCTCATTGAGAAATCACTAACAACAAGCAGTAAAGGCTGACGGACGACAGGTAAAAAATTTTAAACGTAGCCTATATTTTCTTGTGAGGACTAGAAACAGGCATACCAGTGAAGTTATCTTGGAGGAAGAAGCAATTTTAATGATAAAAAAGGAATGTTGCCAAAACTTTACACCTACTTCCAGCAGAGAAAGAAATGGCAAAGACAAAAAGAAAATGGACTTCAGGAAACCCATTAAAGAAATTCTTTGTTCTCATCTACTTCATCTGTTCCAAAAGCAAACCAATATGAAATAGTGCAGTTTTGCAGTTTTCTCAAAAACTTTAAATAAGCAGATACTAGCTTTTGACTGAGAACAGCCGTATTGTATAAACATTTAACAATTGTTTTTATAGCTGAAATTTAATGGTTTTATCCTGAATTTATCCTGAAAATATCCTGAATTTGTTGTATCCTATTTTAATAAGAGGAATTTATTTACTAAAATTCAGTTTGGATTTAGGTCGGGTCATTCCACTGAACAAGCTATTGCTGCGCGAATCTTACAGATTAATGACACACTAAATGGCGATAATTATGTGTCTGCTCTCTTCTATGATATAAAAAAGAGATTTCATACACTAAACCATGAAATTTTAATGGAAAAAATTAATAACATGGGTATTAGAGGTAAAGGCCTAGATGTAATAAAATCTTACCTGCATGATCGAAAAATTAAGGTAGAAATAAATGGACATCTATCAAGCCATATCATAATTGATGATGTTGGAGTCCCCCAGGGATCAGTATTGGGGCCATTACTATTTTTGATCTATATAAATGACCTCCCAAGGTGTTTACCCCAAGATAATAGCTTAGCAGTAATTTTTGCAGATGATGCGGCTGTGACAGTAAAAGCTAAAACCCCATCTTTGTTGGTTGAGAAAATGGTGACAGCAATGAAATCTTTGAATAAATGGTTTGTATGTAACTGCCTAGCTCCGAACTTTTCTAAAGCTGAATTCATGATTTTCGGGTGGTCACAATGGGCGATAAATAAAATTATCATAGATGAGTTAATTGTAAATCAAAGTAGGATAAAAAGAATACATTCATTTCGTTACCTTGGGATTATTCTCGATGAGCTTTTATCTTTCAGTAAGCATTCTGATTATTTGAGATTGAAACTTCCCCATCACTTAGGTTGTCTTCACAGATTGAAACAGATGTTTCCTTTCTCCGTTCTTAAAATTTTATACCATTCTCTAATTGAATCATATCTTAATTATTGCCCCTTAGTTACACATATCTTAATCATATCTTAATTATTGCCCCATAGACACATTTATTGTCCATCTGCAACCTCTTCAGATAATTCAAAATAAGGCAATTAGAATTCTGGGTGCTTTTGTTCATCGCCCCGTGGGACTTAAAAATCTGTCAGAAACCCAAGCTTTATACATTTTTCTCGATATACTTAATCTCAAACAATTGAAGGACGTGCATACAGCAATGTAGTATTATGATATCCAATCCTCAGAAAATTATTTCCATGATTTGGGTATAATTGGGACTCCCACTTGACCTGCCACTGCATCCACTCCAAAAAGTTTCGCCTTCTGCCAATCAAATCAGAAAGAGCTAGATTCTCAATCAGATACCAGATTCCTCATATTGCAAATAAACTTAACTTAGTAGAAATGTCCCGAAGTTTCACAAGTTGATTTTCTTTGAAAAAACATATTTTAAAAATAATTGATTGATTAATAATAATTGGTATTGAATAATAATAGATTTTAGTATGTATTTTGCTGTGGTGTTCTTGCGCTGGGCTGGCCTCCTCTATGATCTCCTACCTTCTATGTTTTTTTTCTCTCGTATGTTTTTTTTGTCTTAGTTTTTTCTCTCTCTTTTTAGAATTATTAGTATGACGAGACTTTGTGTTTTTTCTTATGCATTTGTGCTGCCCCAGCCTTACGAGCTCTGCTCTCTGTTGGGGCATAATATTGTTTTGTATATTTGTAATTTGAATCAATAAATATTGATTGATTGATTGATTGCCACTGTCGGTATTAACTTGGACTTCTACTAACAAATTTGGACATTTCAGTATTAGATAACTTGACTGTATGCTCTTAAGGAAAATTTCTAGTCATAGCAACAACTTTTAGAAGCCACCCATCTTGTATAGCAACCGCCTATACTTTTTCTTAGCATTTAGAGCTGAAACACTTGATTGAATCGTAACTTCTATAATAATGGAGATAATCCCTAAGAGAAACAAATAACCATGGGCCAAGCTACGAATGACGTGTGTTCTATTTATTGTTTCTATGATTTATATTAGGGTTAAACATCGCTTTCTGGAAAATCTTCTGGAAAGTAGTCAAAATTGTTTAGTGAAACTTGTAAGAATTGACATTTCCGCCGATTCTTGAGAGTTTAAAATACCTAGTTTTACTGTTTTCTTTGAAATATAAAAGAGATATTGTCCTCAAAGTGAGTACTTACCATAAACTGGGTGATTTGTTTCTTTTTATCATACTAACTAAAGTTTTATTTTGTTTCGGTATATTATAATATTTTTCTAGTCTTGGTTGATCTATTTATCTATGTAGGCTCAATAGATTTTCTTCTTGAATTGATCATACTGTTAATTAAATCACATTATCAATATCATATAATTGACAAGATTTGAATTATGCTTATGATTTTTTCGAACCAGAATGAATTATAGTTTAGACACAAGTTTAGACTGGTGAAGAACGACACAACTCTATTACGCCTGATTTCCCCCGCCTTATCGTTACAATCGATGATTATAGAAATTAAGAAAAGAGTTCTGCACCTCCAAATTTAGCAAATTCTAAGTTCTGTACCTCTTTAAGAGACGAGACGGAATATTCGATCTACAATCGCATGTTTTATAACCAGTAGCCCGACATGAAATCCGACAAAAATTTCAAAAGGGAAGTTTTAAACAGAAAAGTTGATTATCCAAAACTATGCCTCTAGGGGTAACATAGTGAGTGTAACCCAAAGGGCAAGGAAAGCAAGCTATATAAATGGATCACCTCTATATAGATAAATATTATTAGTAGAGAGTTAGACATATTACATCCTGTTGAAAACATAATAAGGTTAGCATTTTAGTCTAGTGCTATCCCCTCCCATTTTGCAATCGTTAAGGGCCATTAGAGAATAATCGTAAAAATTAAATGTTAGCCTCACTGATTAATTATATAGCAGAAGTTTTGCGGTGAAACTTTAAATATGGAACTTCAGCCGTCCAAGAGTGAAGAAGGGTGTAAAGTTGTACAGCCACTTAAGCTTAATTCTTAATCCTGTTGACAGTTTGTCCCTTCAAGCTCTTAGAGTGATTTTATGATATATATTTCCCTGTCTGGTTTTTATCATTAATCTCTCCATAGAAAAGGGAAGTTTTCCGGTGCAGTTTAAGGTGGTGAATGTCACTCCATCTGACAAAGGTAAATTGAATTCACTAGACTTGATCCATATCAATTCTACCCATCTTTTCAAAGATACTGGAGAAAGTGGTACATAAACGGCTCTATAATTCCCTTTAGATGAATAGGCTTTTGAGTAAGACACTGTTTGGGTTTCGTAAGGGTTACTCCACAACGCACGCCTTACAACACCTGGTTCAAAGTTTTAACTATGCATTAAACTCAGGCAACGTACCTATGTCTATTTGTATTGACATTTGAAAAGCGTTTGATACGATTGACTACCAAGTATTTTTTCATCGAATGAGAGGTCTTAGAGTAAATGGGTTTTGTCTAAGATGGTTTGAGATCTATCTTTACGGTAGGTCTCTTAAAGTTGTTTAAATGATATAGTCACATTGTTCTTCCTGTGAATTGTGGTGTACCTCAGGGTTCTATGCTGGGCCCTTTACTGTATCTAGTTTACGAGGACATGATACGCTTTTATCTACAGGATGCATGTATTACTTCTTTTGCGGATCACATGTCATAACAGTATTTGTAACATCAGTCGATAATTTCATAGAAAAAGCTAATGATACTCTCAAAAGATTAGAGGTGTTTAGAGGTTTAACTTTACTGTGCGTGAATGAAAAGAAAGCGTTCTTACTGGCATTCTATAGAGTGGGTGATTCAGTTGTTGGAAGTCCTATTAGGTGAAAAGCCCTGTTTTACAAGTTAAATTCCTACGATATATTAACTTCCATATTGATTCTAATCTACCGTGGAAGCATTATAGCGACACTATTTTCACCGAGATTGCACGTGGAGGTGGCATTCTCAGAAAACTGAAGCAATATTCTGACGGAACGTATTCTTCACACGATATATTTTGCAATAATCTACCCGTATATACCATGCAGATGTTTAAATTGGAGCAGCAATTCTTATGTTAATTACAAGCCTGTGCAAATTCTACAAAATAAAGCAGCAAGAATAGTTGTTAAATACGTAAGAAATATTAAAGACACCAGTGCTTGCTTTAAGTCTCTAAGGCTATTCGAGATCGGACATATAGGGGACTATCAAGCAGCGGTGTTTGTGTTTATTGATTTGCATAATGTTGTCCCAGAAACTGTTAATCCGTTCTACTGTTTTAGAAGTTCTGTTTGTGAGCTAGATACAAGATACACGAGCATTAAATACTTGCATATGGTATTTTCAAATACAAAATCCTTATATTATTTCTATAATAAATCTGTTCATTTGACTTCCTCGTCCGGATTGTTGGAGGTCTGGGATGTACCGAATTCCCTTCGTAAGTTCTGAAAGGTCAAGGTTTTTGATTAGGTAGCAAATGCCGTTCATTGCAAACAACTTTAAGCTGAAAGACAAAATTCTGTTCTATCCATCCAAAACATCTCCAAAACAAATTTAAAAGGCAAATATTGAAGATTTTTTACTAAAATTTTGATTATTCACCAAAGATGATGGAAAATTAAATTATTTGATCTTATTCTTTGTGTATTTTTTTGTGTCTCTGTGTTTGGGATAGCCTACCACACCCCTTCTGCCCGAAATTTATTTATTTACTTGTTCTTGTTACTACTCTTTTGTGTGTCTTTTTCTATTTTTTTTTTTGCCGTGTTAAATATTGGAATTATTATTATGATGAGATGTGATGTTTTTTTCTGTGTTTTTGCACCGTCCCCACCTTACGAGCTCAGCTCTCTGTTGCGAGATAGTATTGTTTTGTATTTTTTAAGTTGAGTAAAGAAAAAGTTAAAGTTGAAAAAGTTGAAGTTGAGTATGATACCAGAATTTGTGATAACTTGGCAGTGAATATTCAAAATAGTGTAAGATCTGGTTTTAATTTGAAGTGTCTTTGCCCGTCTGTATGGAATTCACTTCTTGTGATTGTTAGGGAGGCTTAGCACCTCCCAATGTTAAAAGAATATTTGTTGTAGAATTAGTTTTTTTTATTTGGTGGGATTGGAGTGGGTTATGGGGCTGAAGGGAAGAGTGGGTTGTAGGGCTTGGGGTGGAGAGAGTTGTATTTGGAAGAAGGTTGTTACACTGGGGGTGTTCAGAGAAGGTGATTGTCATTTTTCTTTTTTTGTTTTCATTATTTTTTAATTAGTGTAGGATGCTTCTAGGAACATTTATGTAGTTTTTTTTTCATTATTATTTTTAATTTAGGATACCTTTAGGAATTTTTATGCAATTAATTCCTACGCGTTAGCGAAATTTAATTTTGTTTTTACTAGTGTAGTGATTTATATCTGTAATAATTTATATTTTTATTTACTATGTAAATGAAAGTCAAAACTCAAAGTAACGTAAAAGATGTCGCTTACAGAAAACAATCCACTAGTAGCAATGGAATATTCCATAGAAAACTTGCTTAAGGCTACTCCCAATTGCGATAGTAATCATGCCACATTCAAATCTAGTTATGGTGATTACCTGTTTCTATGATGAAACAGATCAGAGCAACTGTAATATATATATATATATATATATATATATATATATATATATATATATATATATATATATATATATATATATATATATATATATATATATATATATGGCTACTCCAAATTGCGATATATATATATATATACATATATATATACACATATATATACATATATATATATTATGTATTTTATATATTATCTATATATTATCTTCTATATTATATATATTTGCATCTAATTATATCTATATCTATAATTATATCTAGATTATAATTATAAAATTATATCCATATTATATATATATGTATATATATATATATATATATATATATATATATATATATATATATATATATATATATAAATTACGTTTATGAAGTCAGTATTTAAATTAGATCATTGGCAAAAATTAGTGTCTATACCATAAAGGCTGGATGGAGCATGTTCACCTCACAAGCAACTTTTTGTAATTTAAACCGTATTATTCTCATTGCTATTGACGATACTGAAAATATGTTGGGTTAAAATAACGTCAATTTTTTTTAACTTACTAATAGCTAGTATAATTAATACAACTTGTATAGCATAATTAGCAAATGCAGATACTAGGATTAGATGTAACTTTTAGAAACAATTACTACCTGAAAAGCTTGTTCAACGTTAGTAGCTTCCTTCGCACTAGTTTCAAAGAAAGGGATGTTGTTCTTTTCCAAGGGATTCGTAGTAACGTATCGATTTGTCAAAATTGATTTGTCAACCTAAAGTGAAACAACATATAATAAATGTTAGAAAGGAACACATTACAATTTTTGCACAGAGAGAGAGAGAGAGAAGGATTTATTGACAAAACGTGTAAAAAAAAAATATTGCTACTTCTCTAAGAAGCAAGACTTGTCCATGGGGTAGGTTTAATAGATAGAATGTGGTATACCAAAATTAACTGACGTTTAGAGATATAAGCCGGACAAAGAAAACCAGAGTAGCCCAGTCGTCCATATAGTAGCCCCCTCCCAAAAAAATAAAACAAGGACCACGCCATACAAAGTATATTCCCGACAGCTTCTTCCAATGAAGAGAGGGGAAGAAGATATAAGGAATTTGAAAAGCCTTATTCAGAAGATCTCTACTTGGCTAACAGCAGATAACTACTATTTAAAGTAGAGAACACATATCCCACGTTTTTATTTTGTTAAGAAGATAAGACATAATGTTTGATTTTACCAGATTTTTGGGTCTACATAATCCTTAAAATCTTCATAATTTGACAGTTTCCCCTAGTTTCCATAAAAAGTTTCTGGAAAATTTTTCTATGGAATATTTTATTTTTCTGAGTCGTAGTCCCTCATCCCTTAATTCATCCGACATTCCTCATCTCATCACTCCGTTTCCCCTCACAAAAAAATCCTGAGTAGGTGCTGTTCCATGAACATGCATATTGAACATATGAACATACATATTTCAAAGAATGTTCAATCTTCATAATTAATCACTTTATGATAATTTCCACAACAATGGAAAAATGGTTTCTTATATAAAAAAAGCTTTTAATCACAGCCTTCTTCCTAAGTAAGAAAAAAGTTTAGTGGACTGTATTCCAGTCTTTTTTTTTTTACAGTCAGGCTAGCCTGACGAGAACTATTAAAAATGGGAAAGATATGATGGCTAAATTTCTTCTACTAATAGTCGATTAATTTCTGCCTTCTACTTTCTAATTTGTCATTTCATTCTGTTATATATGTCACTCTGAATTTTAATGCTCATTTAGCGCTAAATATTTCTACGATAAGAGAAACAAAACCTTTAATAGACTGCTTTGACTTTATTTGTTTAAGGTTTCAATATTTTCAAACACGAAAATAAAAACTCATTTTGTTGTGTAGTTTTTATCATTCAATATCTATACTTCTAAAGTCAAACACACAATTCTAATATGACCAGAATTCTCTTATATATTTTACATTGAGCTTGATAACTTCTTAGTGAATTAGCCATTAAATTTTGTTTTTAATAATTGGTTGCCCCTAAATCCATTTACATCAAATTGTAGTGAAAAGTTCACCATTGAAATCGTCGTTTTCGAGAATTTTGATAGAGGATTTCAGTTCCACACCTTGAACAGTAGGAAAATTATATTTTTGCAAGCGTGGACCTGATGTCTCTTTTTTTCAAAAGGTAGGGTCAAGGACCCAAAGAGCCCTTTGAATTACTATTTCTAAGTTATCTTAGAAGTAGTAGAAGAATTTCAGATTTGGGAAAATTTATGTAATGTCCAATTTTTGAAAGCATATTTTCTCCATGCAAATAAAAAAAAGACAATATTCAACTCAAATTTTAGAACTACCTTACCTTGTTCCCAAGGACAACAAATGGGAAATTGTCAGGATCTCTGGGAGAGGTTCGAATGAGAAATTCGTCTCTCCACGAGTCTAAGGATTTGATACTATTGGGAGACGTGACATCGAACACTAAAACGCAACAGTCAGCTCCTCTGTAAAACGCAGCACCAAGGGACCGAAATCTCTCCTGTCCAGCCGTATCCCATATCTGAAAAAAGAAAGAAAATTGACATCAGAAACACAGCTTAATAAAAATTATTAGAAGATGGTTTTTTAAGCTCACTTGTAGCTATGGATGTCAGACATCAATCTTCAATTAAATGGTCCATTTCCGTGTCATCACCATATTTTTGTGTTTTATTAGTTTTATTGACATTTTATTTTACTGATGCAATTATCAAAAGCCCAATGAGTGACATGGCAAAGGACAGGTAGAAATATCGCTTAACTGAAGAATTGATGATTGAATTTAAAAAAAAAAAAATTATTTTACATGCTAGTGTTTTATTATTGTTTTTTTTTCTTCAAAATGATGGCTAGCATAAAAACTGATGGAAGAGGCTAAAACAAGCTTAGATGACCATATTAGTCTACTAGATGCTTCTCAAGAACACCAATCCCTACCATATCACTATTATTATCAAAGAGACTGAAGCGAGAAGGATGTAGAGAGTTGTATATTCAAAACTTGTCAATTTTTCTTATTTTTTTGCCCCTTCTCCTCCTCCTCGCATTATTTCATTCTTTGTCTTAGAGTAAATTTAATGGCATATCAATTTTAATTTCAACCTGTTTTGTGCTTTTAACCTTCCAAACAAATAATGATTTCTATCAGTTATTTATAGTAATTTCAATTTTTTCGCAGTATAGTAACTACAATCAGGATACTAATTCCTTGAGATGCTCTGCATAGCATGAACAAGACATTTTACTTGATAGGCTAGCATCTTTTCATCAACCATCACTTCCATTCAAGGCCAAATCCAGGGACAGGGGGCTTATCGAATTAACATCTCCCCGAAATTTTTGTTCAGCTTGAAAAAAAGCAACAAAAATGCTTATAAGCAAATTTGTAATGTGTTTGATAAAGCTTTTTTTTACCCCCCCCCCCCAGCCCCAATGAAAAAATCCTGAATATAATCTTGCGTCAAATGGTTATTTTTTAGCAGTATCAACCCTTTAATTCTTTTAGCAGTCCCATTCCTATACCAAATAAATCCTGATTATTTTGGCGTTTAATGTTAATCTTTACTTTCATAATAGTAGCGTACACCAAAAAAATTCTCGGAGATCATAAGGAGGTAGATAATAACTTTAACACTTTTGATGCATTATAAGGTTTATTTTATACCCCCCCCCCCCTCTCAAACAATATCCAGATTACGGCCCTGAAGATTATATATTAATTTTTATCTCAAACCTCCCCTCATCTCTCTCTCCTTTATAACTATTTCTGTATTTATCTGATGGCTCAATGAGAGTTGGGATGTTTTGGCATTAAAATGTACTCTTTAAGGTAACTCCCGCCCTCCCTATCTACATAACATTTAGAGAACCCCATTGTAAAAGTTTTAGTACCTTTTCGAGCTTTATCATCTGCCTGTTGCTTACAGATAGTATTTTTTTATTCGGAAACATATGGATATTTTTTGAGGTGGAGTCTCATGCAGGGGCAGGGGTATTGTCTGGGGAAATTTTCCGTTGGGAGAAATTTCTTAGTAATCATTTCCTTTGAGTAGAGATACATTTTCCAGGGAGTATTTTCCAGGGAAGGGGGTATTCTCCATGGGAGGTAAATGCCTAGAATTACCTGCACTAAGATCAACAACTGGTATATTATAAATAAAATGATATATGGTGTTTTACTTGAAGGGTATCCAGTTTATTATCTACTGTAACTTTTACTGATAATTTTTAGGACTGTCGATATCAACGTTTTAAGCAGCTAGGGTATTTAACAAGGCAGCTTACCTGAAGAGTCACCAGCTTATCATCCACCATGACCTCTTTTGAAACAATATCTGTACCAATTGTGGCCTTGTATTCATTTGAGAATTTTCTGAGGACGTACTGGTTCATAAGACATGTTTTACCAACTCCAGAGTCACCCAATATAATCACCTTGAGAAAAATTTTCTTGCGAGATTTGTCTTTCAATATCCCACTCCTGTCATCAAGCACATGTGGCTGAGAATGTGACTGAAAAATAAATTGAAGAAGATAAAAATGACCTAATGACTTTAAAGGAAAATTGAAATGAAATTATCGAGAAAATATTATTCTCTGGAGAAGCATTGATGCTAGGAGCAGTGCTGGAAAAAAAAAACAAAAGCTGGTTAGAGTCCTGAACTAAATCCCACAACTTTGATAAAGCTATGCACAAGACATAATATTTCAGTCCCTCTTTCACAAGGGTTATGAATGCTCAATGGAACAGCTGTTTTACTATGACATGAACTATTTTTTATCAAAATGGCTATCTTGGATTTTTATCAAATACATTTGGGAGAAAAGGGCTTGAGGGAGCTAATTGTCCTCCGATCACTTTTGACTCTTGAAAAGGGCACTATACCTTCTGATTTTTAATCGAATGACTCCCCTCCAAGGCTTATAGGACCCTCCCTTCCGTATGAAGTGTCTCTAGAAAAAAATTATAATCGTAGGCAGCGCAATAGTGCTCCTTAAGTAAAGAGCGATATGAGCACAATGTATTGCTATTATATTTTTTATACCAGGACACTTTGTATAGAAGGAGTTGCCGTCAGAAACTTCTAATAGGCTCATTCGATTGGAAATTGAGAAGGATAGTACACTTTTTAATAGTTTGGGGAAGTGTTCCCCAAACACTTCCCATCAAAATTTGGAAATATCCATTTTGTTCAACGTAGTTGAAAGGTTGAGGTCTTATTGTCCTCTCTTACAGTCCTGAGGGAAAAGGTTTTATGTTATGCCTTGGGGCATATAAGATTTTTGTAGAAAACGTGGTCGTACAAACTTTAGAGAGGGCTCATTGGGCTGGTAATCAGAAGCTTTAGTGTCATTTTTATGAGTCAAAATGATTTAAGGGTATCTACCTCGGTCGAATGTGTTTGTGCCACAAACACACATATATACATCTCATATTTTCCTATTCTTACAACTCAGTCATAGTGTTGGTTGTTTTGTCAGTTGTTTTGTCATCAAACAGTTCGTGGTAACGAACTATAGTAAGGAGTAACCTGGCTCAATAGTAACCGAAACTCTAAAAAATTTAATTTTGATACCAATAGTTACATCAAATGAATTGCTTTTTAATGCTGATTTTAAATATATAAGTTTCATCAAGATCAGTTGTATCCATCAAAAGCTACGAGCCTGAGAAAATTTGCCTCATTTTAGAAAATAGGGGGAAAACCCACTAAAAGTCATACAATCTAAACGAAATTCACATCATCAGATTCAGCGTATCAGAGAACCCTATTGAAAAAGTTTCAAGCTCCTATCTACAAAAATGTGGAATTTCACATTTTTTGCCAGACAGATCACGGATGCGTGTTTATTTGTTTGTCTTTTTTTTTGTTTTTTTTCCCCAGGGGTCATCGTATCGACCAAGTGGTCCTAGAGTGTTTCAAGAGGGCTCATTCTAACGGAAATGAAAAGTTCTAGTGCCCTTTTCAAGTGACCAAAAAAATTGGAGGGCACCTAGGCCCCCTCCCACGCTATTTTTTTCCCAAAGTCAACGGATCAAAATTTTTAGATTGCTATTTTGTTCTGCATAGTCGAAAACCATAATAACTATGTCTTTGGGGATGTATTACTCCCCCACAGTCAATGGGGAAGGGGCTGCAGGTTACAAACTTTGACCAGTGTTTAAATACAGTAATGGTTAATGGTTCATGGGAAGTTTACAGACGATTTCAAGGGGATTTTTTGGTTTGGGGGTGGGTTGAGGGGAGGGGAATATGTGGGAGGATCTTTCCTAGGAGGAATATGTCATGGGGGAAGAGAAATTCAATGAAAAGGGCGCAGGATTTTCTAGCATTACTATAAAAAAAATGGAAAAATAAACATGAAAAGGTTTTTTTTCAATTAAAAGTAAGAAGTAGCATTAAAACTTAAAACGAACAGAGATTCTTACCTATATGAGGAGCTCTAAAAATACTTTAGCATAAAGACCGAGGTATTTAAGAGGAGATGAATACGTCGCTCTTTATGCTAAAGTATTTTTACTAATTTCAACTATTTATTCTACGGCCTTTCTGATTCAGGAGTCATGCTTAAAGAATTGGGACAAAAGTTAAGCCTTAGTGTAAAGAGCGAGGTATTCACGAGGGGACAAAACCCCTCATATATATAATAAAAATATAAGAATATAAAAGTTTGTTACGTAAGTTAATTCTTAAGTTACGTATATTTTCTACTAATAAAAACATAAACTAATAATAAAAAATTGGAGCGCAACTAGACCTTCTTCTCCACCCTTTATTTCTCAAAATCATCTGATCAAAACTAAGAGAAATCCATTTAACAAAGAAAAAAGAGTCAATATGGAAATTTCATTTTAATAATTTATGTGCGGAGAGCAAAAATCAAACGTGCCTTAATTCAAAAATGTTCAGAAATTAAATGAAAAAAATTGTTTTTTTTAACTGAAAGTAAGGAGCGACATGAAAATTTAAAACGAACAGAAATTAATCCGTAGATGAAATGGGTTGTCCCCTCCGCAATCCCTCGCTCTTTACGCTAAATTTTGACTCTTTGCAACAATTCTACTTTTTAAAACAACTAAAAACTTTGGAGTAAAGAGCGAGGCGTTGAGGAGGGGACAACCCATTTCATATATGGATTAATTTCTGTTCGTTTTAAGTTTTAATGTCGCTCCTTACTTTCAGTTAAAAAAACTAGTTTTTTTTTATTTAAAAGTACATAGTACTATCTGTACTATTTTTACTATTTGTCATAGTACAGTTGTCTTGTCAGTACTATGGCTGAGTTAGTCAATGGGCAGAAAAAATTGCCAGCTGTTCAGCTAAAGAGATATTTTTCAGCCAGTCCCAATTTTGGTATGCTACTCGTCATAAGAACTGGCTTGTTGGACCCTGTAGTTTACAAAAAAATGAGCAATATAGACAGAGATTCAGATCGTCAGTCCATCTCCTCATGTCTCCAGTAGTTTATTTCCAAGCTGTGAAGTACAGAAGAACTCACTCAAATCCAACTGAAATTTGTATATTTCCCAATTGACAATGCTCTTGCCCAGGCAGGGACTAACTAAAATGCATCAAATAATCAAGATAAAGAAGTCATCTTGTTAGCTTTATTAATGTTAAATGATGCTGTGATTTTAGATGTTAGCAATTTTGTTGATCTGTTTTTAAAGTTCTTTTTAGTCCCCCCCCCCAAAAAAAGGAATACCCAACGGAAAAATTCTGAATACATTCTTCAATGGCGGCACAGCGTTAAGGACTTTCAAACACAACCGCCCACCCGTTCAAAAAATCATTATTTTTGTAATTTTCAGAATGCTTCCTAAAATTGTCATATCAATTGCCAGTCTTTCGAAATACTCCTCCCCCAACGAAAATTTGCCTTATGCATACTTTCAACTGGGTAGAGACTTGCCATATTTTAGGAAGCGGACAATAAGCAAACCTTCATAATACCCTTTAATGTAAAGAACCTTTTTTCATCGGATTATTTCATTGTTGTTCGAAATGCATTCTCATGTTATTATGTTTGGTTAGTATATCTATCACTATTGGTTGTTGCACACAACTTGAATCCCATAGATTGAATGTCAGATTAATTTATTTAATTTACTTCAATAAGAGAAATTTTCCCTAAAGATAAAGCAAGCCTCATTACTTTATCGCTACTTTGTCCAGTTGAATTTTAGTGAGTTCTTCCGTACTTCACTGCTTGGAAATGAACTAAAGAAGACTTGAGGAGACGGACTGAAGATCTGAATATCTGTCTCGATTTCCATAACCAAAATTTATCACCAAATCCAGATAAAGAGGACATCTTGTTAGCTTACTATTTTGACATAACTGTGCTTTAGATTAACCCTTCAAGTCGAAATACTAACAATATAAGCACTGCCCACATAGCAGCAAATATTATCAGGGCATACAAGTTCACTGTTTTTCTTCATTGAGAGACAAAGATCAGAAACAAATTCTGATTTGCTGAACTTTGGGCAAACTACTTCTACATTTACCCGGAGTTAAGATCAGCTAAATGCATGCATCACACAGTGTATGCAACTTCAGAGCCCAGTAAGAATGCATTTAGTATTGCGGGGTACCTTGCACGAAAGAACTGGTCATGAATATTTATTTGGTCTCTTTATATATTTGGTTTCTATTAATCTATATTAATAAATGTTCACTTTACCTACATTAGCCTAAAAAAAGAAATATCTGTTAAAACAGCCACTTTCAAGTAAAACAAGTCATTTCTGTTCTCAGTGAAAACAGAAACGGTATTTGCATTTTTTGATGTCTTTTTTTTTTATTGCTATATTTTACCATTTTTGTTTTAGTCAGAAACAGAAATGGTACTGACCCCTAATTTGGCAACATTATTCAAAATAATTTTTCATTTTGGAAACATGTAATAGGTCTTGCAAGGTTTCATACAGCAGCTCCATTTCACAGAATTCATTTCACAGAAGAATTTTTATATGTTTGCCATTTTTTGTTTATGTTATTAGTCAAGGTTTTGAAGATATTTTCATTTTTGCTGAGAAAATTGAAAAAGGCCCCGCTAGATTTAAAAAAATGTATATGCCTATTCCTCTACATTTTCTTAAATTTTCGCAACTGGGTAACTTCACTATCAACTTTTAGGAGGAAAAGTAGGTATTTTTTATCTTTTTTAGGTCAAAATTGTGATATAATGTTTATTCTGTTGTGCATGGTGGATACTGAGCCCCCACTCCACCAAGAACAATTTGGCCCACATAACTGTACAGCATTTGTAAAATCGACTGTATTAAAATTATCAGAAATGCAAGGCATAGAGTACATGGATTCATTGAGAAACGGATTTTGGGCTTGAGCCTAGCAATGTGGTCACAATAACAAATTTATATAGGCTAACATAGATTGCAAAATTGGATTCTTTTTTCTTCTTTTGCAATTATGATTCTCACAAATATGGCAAACACAAATAAACTTAAACTTGAATATAAAATTCGTAATAGTATGGAGAAAACTATATGGAGAAAACTATTAGGATTCGATAATTTTTGTATTTTAGCTTTTGCCCCTGCCCTATTTGCAAGGCTTTAAAGATTTTGCAATGACAAGTCAATAAGAAAAAATGTCTTGATTGAAAAAAACTCGACCTAGTGCAGTGGCGTCAGCTGAGGGGTGAGGGCATTGGCCTCCCTCATTTTTGCCCCCTCTTAATTTTCAAGAATACTTCTGTTTTGGTATTTCCTTTGAATTTTTTTATAGTTACTTTAAACAAAATAAAAAAAATCCCTCAATCCCCTTATTTCGTTGAATTGAAACCACTGGCTTACAGGCTTTTTCTCTTGGACTTTGCTCCTTGTTCCCAGGATTCAACCAATATTCACAGTTAAACACTAGTTTTTAGAAGCCGTTATTAGAATCTTTCCAAGCTTACAGGCAAGGGAGGAGTGAGGGTATGAGGTAGAAAATGCTTCCAGTGCCATGCTTTGAGCTGTAAAATGTTATATAAAAACCTATTTCACCTGTCCCAACCTCTATAAATTTGTGACAAGTCGGTGTATTAAATGGAGGAATAGATTTGGGTGTTTAAAAAAATGAGATAAGATCCTATTTTTGGGTTTAAATCTAATTTCAAGCTTAAATTCTTTAATGCAGCAGCTTTTGGTGCTAAAAAAAAAAAAAAAACTTGTCTCTGAATTCAGTACACCTAACTACTACTATTTAGGACCTAAACTATAGTAAGTAAGTAAGTAAGTAAAATATTTATTACCCGTATTTTTCACATGGAACAAAACGGAGTACAATGAAAAAAAAACAAATAAAAGAAAAGAAAAATCGAGAAGAAAAACGGAGAGAAATATAAGACACAACGTGGAAAAATACATAATCAAGAACTGTAGAAATGTTTAAGCCAGGGGTGGTTCCATTTTGCCTGGAAATTAGAAATCAACCGGTTTACCGCGATACTGGGGTCTGCAATTCTATGTTTATCAGTCATATATGTATATCTCGTCCACAAGGGGCATCGCAGCAGGAACTTCGCGAAACTAAAATAAAGGGACCGGAGCTTGCGTTTTTGGGTGTCAGTTAATAAATTCCAAAATGGCGCGATATATAAAATATGCGGCAGTGTGACAGCGTTATACATATTGGCGAGATACTTTTGGCATAAGGGGAGTCTGCTGGCGACGGTAGACCCATACGCGGTGCGGAGTTTTTTCTCGACGTGTTTAACGAGCAGTAGACGAGTTTCATTAAGGTTACGGCCTATGGGTAAATCCAAATACACGACATGAGATGAAACGGTGATTGACTCACTACCCAGTAGGAGGTGTTCAGGCTGAGAAGGACTATCGTTGAAAAAAAGAACCGCAGATTTAGAAGTATTGAAGGCCAGGCCGATTTTTCGGTATTCATCACGCAGGATCGGGAAATTCGATTGCAGACCCCTAATAGACCGACTTAGATTTAACAGATCGTCCGCGTATGTAAGTAGCGACACATTTATATTCTTGGAGATACACGAAACATTTACACATGCCTGGACATTTAAAACACTGTTATTGTACAAACTTGGGGATAATAATGAACCCTGGCGGACACCTTTCTTTACTAGAACAACCACTGATGTGATGTGGTTACCTATTTTTATATGCGCTTTTAAACGGCAATACATATCGTACAGTACCCTAGTGACACGGAGGTTTACACCTTGCTGGTAAATGGCTAAAAGGGCCTGAGCGTGAATCGAAAAATCAAACGCTCTACTCACATCAAAAGCACCAATCACTATAGGATCACCGGATTCGTGAGAATCTGGTAGAATAGCGGCAAGACTGAAAAGAGCGTGAGCACAACCCAGACCCGGTCGGAAACCGAACTGGTGGTCAGGTAATCGGCACGAATATTGAACTTCTTTTGAGACTAAGCTCTCAAGAACTTTACAGAGCACTGGAGCAACAGTGATTGGCCTGTAAGAAGAGCATTGGTTTGTTGGTTTCCTTTTTTTAAGGATGGGCGAGAGCAAACCGAAACAAAAAGAGTCAGGCACTATACCAGTGGTTAAAATAATCTGGAATAGCGGCGTCAGATATTCAATAAGCATAGTAGTACCGTGTAGCAGATTTAGCGCGCATAGTTCGTCCAAACCTCGGGAATGTTTCTTCTTCAGCTTTAAAATAGCTTCATGTACGCTTCCGTAAGTAACGACAAAATCAGGGACACACTGGCTGGATAATACCGATTCTAGCCGGTTTACGAAGGGATTGGACGTATTTGGGTCGGGGGCACTGAATTCGTTGGAAAAATACGATTCCCAATCCTTTTCGCTAATCGAATCATGGGGTTTTCCGGTGACCGGTTTGCTCAACCGGGCTTTCCAGATTAGTTTTGGGTCACTTACGATTCTGGAGGAATACTCTTCTTTTAATTTGGTGCGATGAGCTTTCAGCTGCTTGTCAAATTTTCGTTTAGTCCATAAGCGGATAGAGTTAACAGGACCAGATTTGGGCCTATCACAATCTTGCCAGATTCTAAACTAAAACTTAGCATCGTTGCAACACTTAACTAGGGCCGGATTTTGCGAGAATTTGTGAATTTCTGTTTTCATTTTAACCTTTCTGGTAGGAACTGCTTTTTTTCAGCTACGAGAAGCGAGTGAGTAATCTCGGCACAAAATATATTGATGAGTACTCTTGCATCTGCGGGATCAAAATTCGAATTCACTTGGAGTAAATGAAAGGGGATTCGTATCTTTACAAGAAGTGAGTTCAGCACCTGATGATATAAAGTAGTATTAATTTTATCCCATTCGCTTACTACTTTGCACTTGTCGTTCTTGGGTTGACGCAGAGCTGGTTTTATGCTTAGAGATGCTAGCAGGGGTAAGTGATCAGCGAAGACAGCGTCTTTTAGAACAGTTACACTTCCGTTAATATTCTTAGAGCAGGCCGTATGGTCAATGTTTGAAACGGACCCTGAATTATGAACGAAGGAATAATCACTGTCTTTTGAGAGGATGATAAGTTTGTCATCAAAGATGCCGTTTAGAAGCTGACTACGGGCACACGTGCTGTCAAGAAGGTTGCAGTTGAAGTCCCCCATGACTACACAATGCAAATCTCTCTGGGTCACAGACTTCAGGCACTTGGCTAGTTCGCGAACTGCGTTCATAAACTTTCGCTCCAATTTGTCATCATGGTAGTTTGTAGGAAGATATACATTGAAGAATGCGATATTGCCGGAAGATATAGCCAAGAAGTGATCATGCGTAAATAACTCCTTACTTTCAATATACGGTTTGCAAATAATTGCCAAGCCACCGGAGGGGCGTCCGAAAGACCGAATTTTCGCCGGCTCGAAGTAAAAAGTAAGTTCGTGCGAGAACTTTAGGAGAGAAATATTGAGAGGAGAGAGCATATGCTCTTGTATAAACATAATGTCACAGTCTGCAGAATACTTTTGAATTATGGTGAGTTTGTTGGGGACTCCTCCGTTCATGTTCAATGACGTAATTTTGACGCAGGCTTGGCGTTTAGACATTGGCTATTAGACATTGGGCCGCTTCAGCTCACTGACGATTTTTATTATTGTGGGGCACTTGAAGGAATGGCAAGTTGGGCGTTTTGATTTGCAGAGGGCACATGCTATAGGGTTTCCACAGAGCTAGTCGGGGCTAGAGCCATGACCTCCTTCTCCGCATCGAGAGCAAATTTGCTGGCTAGAGCAATTAGCAGAAATATGACCAAAATTCTGGCAGTTAAAACAGCGCTTTGGGAGAAAGATAAATTCCTCGATGGGGTACCGCTCCATTTCAATTTTAGGAGGGTTTTTCATGGCGTGGTTCAGATACTGGCGGGATGAGAAATATAATTTGAAGGATCTGGTTTTGCCACATTGACTTGACTTGAGTATAATTCCTAAAAAGAAAACTTCCCAAAAAATAAACATTTCAGAGAACAGTAAAGAAAACAGGAAAGAACCGTAATAAAACTCAAGACAATTAGAAATAAGTCCTATGACGATTCAAACTTAAGTTAAAATAAATTGTTACATCAAACAGCAAGATAACAGACATGACAAAGAAACAAATGCAAAAACAAATAGAAATTGAAATGAATGCTCAAGTCAAACTTAAAACAAATAAAAATTACTAAAATCAGGAGTTTGGCTACTCTCCTCTTAAGGGTAAAGCTTTTAAAGTATGTTGCATTTAATTGAAAACTATATCTATTTGAACAGAGCACACTGAATTCAATCTTTCAAAACACTGAATAAAAAAAATCACTATGAAGAACAAGACACCAGGAAAGAACTAATGAAGATAAAATTTAAAAATACTATAAAACATTGTTAATTGAATTATAAGTCTTGCCAAATTAAGATTCAACATAGTATGAAATTTCTTTCAATATTATAATTATAGAAAGATTTAAAAATATATTTTGTTCTCAGTAAAGCAAAAATGACACAATAGACTTTTGAAGGATTGTGATTAGAGGGTGAGGGCAGTACTCAAATACTTCTTTGCAGTAATTTCTGTTTGTTTTAAGTTTACTTTGAGCATTAATTTTCATTCAATTTGTGTTTGATGAGATTGTTTATTTTAATTTTTACTTGCTTTTTGTTTCATTCGTTCTTTAGCAGTAACTTCTGATCTTTTAACTTTGAATTACCATACTTTTTTGAAACTTTAATTAGCTCTTTGGTTTTCTCTGAAAAACTTCTTATTTGGAAAGCCTTTATTTAATTAATTTCCGTTTGTTTTGATTGCCAAAGTTCTACTATTTGTTAATACTTGGAATATTTCACCAGTTTTTCAGCTTTTGGGATTGAGAATACAAATTTTAAGTTCTAATTTATATTCTTAACTAAGTAAGGGGTATTATTACATGTATATATTACCTTTTCGTCAATTGATCTTCCCCTTTGAGAATTCTCTGAAAGTTCCGACTTAATACTCAAATCCATTCTTGAGATACACCCTTTTGACAATAAGTTTGTCAAAGCATAAGTTTCTTTATTTATTTTAAATTCCTTCTCCAGATTTTGTCAAATTTTCACCTTCATACGTGTGGCCTAAGTTGTACTTGTATCATAGTTGTGGTGGTAGTAGTAAGAACCGCAGTAGGAGTAATAGTGTATTTTGTTTGGTGCTAACAGTAGCAGTAGCAGCAGTATTAGTAGCACTTGTAGCAGGCACATTTCGCCTTTCGGTAACCTGGAAATCCCACTCATGATACCTCTGAATTTTCCTATTGATGCGATAAGCCATTCCCAAAATATTGCTTATAAACCTGTATCAGCAATCTCCGTACACATAATATGTTTTGATTTAGTTCTACCCTCCCCTCAACCTCTCCTCAGATGTTTTTTTTTAATATCCTCAACCTTAACGGTACTAGCTAAAAAAGTAGTAGTTTTGGTGATAGTATTAGTAGCAGTAAAAGTAATTGTGGTAGCAGTAGAAACAGCTGTAGCTGTATTAGTAGTGGCTGGCAAATATTGCCATTTTGTTTTATTGATCACCAACCTTATCATTTCTTAAAAGTTCCAAATATACCCAGTCATTCCTGAGTTAAACCCTTTTGACAACCCTCATACTCATATCATGTTTTGATCTAGTTCAACACTCCCCTCAACATTCCTTGAAAGACTCATCTCAATTCCCTTCGTATTTTGGGAAAGTAGAAGTCAAACATGCACACATTTTCTTGATAACACATACTATAGGTAAACAATGAACATGTTGCCTAGATTACAGCCCATATCCAGAGACTTCAGGGAGAGTGGGGGTAGGGTGGGTTGATATCCCCAAAATCATAATTACTGAGCCTTTCGGCAATGCTGACAAATTAGTGTCTCAAAACTTTGTTTGTATGTTTTTTTAGAAATGATGGGCGGGAAGAGAGTTGCTTTCTCTCATATCACTTTGACTCTTAAAAACAGCACTCTAACTTCAAGCTTTTAATCAAATGAGACCTAATTTGAATTTTATACGACTACACATTCCCTAAAAGCTTATAGTTACAGTACAGTCCGGGAGAGGGAGGTGGGTAAATTTAAAGCCTTAAAGCCCTTGTTCAATATCTCCTGGGGGTTTTCATTCAGATTGCATTTGGTGAAAAGAAATGTAATTGGGGAGGGGGGCTGGTTGCTCTCAAATCACTTTTAACTCTTAAGAGGGCACTAGCCCTTTCAATTTCGAATCAAATGAGCCTCTGATTACCCCTGATTGAACTTTTGCATACCAGTCCAATAAGCTCCATCTGGAGTTTATAATACCGCTCATTCTATAAAACAAGCTACATCTTTCCGGGGCTTAACTTTTAACCCTTGCCCTGGGGGCTATGGGGGCAGGGTTTCTTCCACAATGACATAGTTTTCAGACCCTCTAGCCACGATGAATAAAAAGTGATATCTCCAGATTTTGATTGGATGTTTTTGGGTAATTATGGACGTGGGGGAATGGCTGGCTGCCCTCAAATCACTTTTAACTCTTAGAAAGGGCACTATAACTTCTACTTTCAAATTAAATGACCCACATCTGACGTTAATCTCAATCCAAAAAAATACATACCCACAGGGAATGACTTATATCCCCATCCTCAGGGCACAGGGGTTGTATCAACCCAAGAGGGAATGTTGTATGTTCTTTGCACTATTTTGAGCAAAATCATTATTCCATGATTACAGTCAACTTTGTATGGTGAAACAGGTGTTGTTAGGGAGGGTAATAGTTACTCTTCATTGCTTTTGCTCTCTTAAAAGGGTAAACCCCTACTCCCAGGTTCAGGGGCTTGGCTTAACCTTAAAGGCCTTTTCACATAATATCTGGACTATTTTGAATAAAATAACCGGTTTGTAATTGTAAGCAACTTGGCCCATTTGTAAATCCTACTTACAAACATGTTATAACAGGGGACTTGTCAATAATAAAGCAAGATGATCTTCAAATTATAATGAATAAAGGGGCTAATTTCCGTCTTTCTCATCATCTGAAACCATCGAGTGTTCTTGATGGCTTGGAAAATGATTTTGATTTATTTATTGATAAGTGGTGTAAGAAAGAGAATAAAAATAAAGAGAGTTTTCAAAGTTGGAAGAATTTAATTATTAGTAGAGTAAGAAATAAGATATATTCTAACTTAAAAAATAGTAACACTAAATCATTATTTTATAATGCGAAGATTAAACAAGCAATTGCTAATCTAAAGAATGAATTTGTAATTGTGCCAGTGGATAAAGCTAATAATAATTTTGCCATAATTTGTCAGAAGCTGTATTGTGATATCTTAAAAAGGGAGTTATGCACAACTAATGTTTATGAAAAGGTAAATATAGAGGATGAGAATTTAATTGAAAAGACTGAAGAAATACTTTTTAAAAATTTTAATATTAAAATAAATGACAATGATAAAAAGTTCCCTTTCCTATATTGGACTGTAAAATTTCATAAGAATCCCCCTAAACCACGGTTTATTGCTGGAGCAGCTAAATGTCCAACCCGCATTGCTGCTACTGACCTCTCTTTAATTTTAAAGGAAATTGTAAATAAACTTAAAACCTATTGTTCTGGTATTAAAAAATTTTCGAATTTTAATCCATATTGGAGTGTTAATAATTCACTGCAGGTGATAGATTCTTTAACAATGGTTTCAGCTAAAAGAATTGAGTCTTTCGATTTTGCGACAATGTATACTAATTTATCACTTAATTTAGTGTTTGATAATTTAAAAACTGTTATAAAGAAATCTTTCCTCTTATCTAGTAAAAGGTTCTTAAAAATAGACAGTTATAATAAAAAAGCCATATGGACAAACTGCTTTAATACTACAGTTAACTTGCGATGTTATAGCTTGGATATGATTTTTGAGTTATTGGAATTTGTTCTATACAATACTTATATAAGATTTGGGGGTGATTTGTACAAGCAAATTATGGGAATTCCCATGGGGGGAATACCAGCCCATTTATAGCTGACTTGTTTTTAAGTCAACTAGAATATAAATATATGATGGATAAGAATAATCCAATTAATTTAAAACATGCTTTGTCAAATAATAAAAGATATTTAGATGATATTTTGGTCTTAAATTGTAAGGATTTCATTGATATTTCTAAAAATATATATTCATCAGAGCTTATTCTTGAGCCTAGTCATGGCACTGGTCATGAAGATCATTTCTTAGATTTAAATATTAATATTTGTGATAATAATAAATTAAGTTTTAAAATGTATAATAAAACGGATGATTTTGATTTTGAAGTGATTAGTTTCCCATTCCCTGAAAGTAATATACACTAAAATAGCACATATTCAGCGTTTTTCTCGCAGTTACTTCGTTATGCAAGGATTTGTAGTAATTATATTGATTTTAAAAATAGATGTAAAATCTTAAGCCAAAAATTGATATCAAGAGGTTTTTCTGCAAATAAATTAACTTGGCAATTTAAAAAATTTAGTTTTCATTATAACGAACTTTTAAATAAATATCAAAAGAATTATCTAGAAATACTTAAAGAAATTTTAACTAATTTCGGAGGTTCGAGAAATGTTGTCACAGCGCCATTTATTTTGAATTGTGTTTCTAATTGAGCGAATTTTTTAAAAAATTAGCCACATGGTAAAGATGAATTCTATAATTGTTTAGTTCATTCAGGTTTTTTGCAATGTGTTAATATTTGTGATTTGGTAAAATTTATAATATTTAGTTTACCTATTGTTGCTAAAGGGAGGGATATATTAACAGGATAAGCTTGTTTTGGTTTTACTTGGTTGTTTTACATTTGCTGTTTTTTTTTTTTTCATAGGCATGTATTTTGTGGGTGATACCTGACGCGGGGATGCCATGGATATTCTGTGGTAGCCACAACACTGTGCTGGGTAGAGAATTTAGAGTGGCGAAACCCTATATAGGCTAGTGTATTCTCCTGATGAGCCCTTATGTTGGGTGTTGCCTCTGAATTATTTGTCTATATTATTTTTTCTATTGTTCGGTAAATGACTACTTATACTTATTGACGACATGACTGCCTGTCCATGGATTATTCTTTATGGTTGATTGTGTGTGGCTATACTGTTTGACCTATGTGATTGTGTGGATGAGTAGGGTTAAGGCCTCATTCAAGTGCTGGTCTATATTAATCACTAATTTAGGAAAGCAGTCTTCCTTTTCTCCTTCTGTCTTTTTTTTTTTTTTTTTTTTTTGTGTGTGTTTGTGCTGTAGCATTGGTGATTTCTCTTTTCATGATATATATATATATATATATATATATATATATATATATATATATATATATATATATATATATATATATATATATATATATATATATATATATGTGTGTGTGTGTGTGTGTGTGGTACAAAAATATTCGACTGCGGTAAATGCCCTCAAGTCATTTTGACTCATAAAAACGACACTAGCGCTTCTGTTTACCAGCCCAATGAGCCCCTTTCAAAGTTTGTACGACCACGTTTTCTAAGAAAATCTTATACGCCCCAAGGGTGTAACTTGAAACCTTTGCTTTAAGGACTGTAAGGGAGGGGGTTTTCATCCTCAAATACATAATTTCTGGACCTTTCAACTACGTTGAACAAAATGGATATCTTCAAATTTTTATGGTAAGTATTTGGGGAACACTTCCCCAAACTATTAAAATGGGTACTATCCCTCTCAATTTCAAATCGATTGAGTCCTATTAGAATTTTCTGAACTCCTTCTATACAAAGTGTCCTGGTCTAAAAAAAATATAATAACAATAGTTGTGTTAATATCTTGACTAATAATCTTGTGCTAATGTATTTTATGCTAACATTTCTTGACTTAAGGAGCACTATTGTGCTGCCTACGATTATTTTTTTTTCTAGAGGCATTTCATACAGAAGGGAAGGTCGTATAAACCCTTGAGGGTAGTCATTTGACTCAAAATCAGAAGGTCTAGTGCCCATTTTAAGAGTCAAAAGTGATCGGAGGACAATTAGCTCCCCCAGGCCCTTTTCTCCCATATGCATTTGATAAAAATCCGACATAGTCATTTTGTTAAAAATAGTTCAAACATTAGATAACAGAAGCCCGGGTTAACACAGCCCTTCGATCCCTGGGGCAAGTGCTGTAAGCTATGGCCGGGGTTATATGATGTTCTTGCGGAAAGGGGATGGTTGTATAAACTTCAGAAGGAACTCAAATATTTGGAAATCGAAAGTTCTAGTAAACTTTTTGAGTGTAAAAAGTGATAAGAGTGCTATTAGCTACCCCCCAGCCCTATTTTCCAAAATGTATCCCATCAAAATTTTAAGATGGCTCATTTAGTCCTATATTGCTCAAATATCAGACAACAAAAACTCTAGGGAAGACACAATCTCCTATAGCCCGGGAGAAAGTTTTGAAAGTTATGCCTCGGTGGCAGATAAGGCTCTTATGTAGGGAGTGGTTGTATAAACTTTAGAGGAGGATCATTTTATCGGAAATTGAAAAATCTAGTTCCATTTTTAAGAGTCAAGAGTGATCAGAAGGCATAAACCTCTGCACCCACTTTTCTCCAAATGCACCCGATCAAAACTTCGAGATAGTTATTTAGTTTAAATTAGTCCAAAGATCAGATAAATAGGGGGTCAACACAGCCCCTGCCCCCCGAGTCTGGTGGGAAGGTTTGTAAGTTATGACTGGGGGCCCTGTATTTTCAAAACTTAGCCATAGCTAACCGAGAGAGTTCATAAATTTTTCCTTTTTAGTCGTAATGCATGGGTAATTGAGAAGCACATAGTATTTATTTATATTTTTGCGTGTCTTTAGAAAATGTACAGTATTTGTAAAACTTAGCTGTTTCTACCCGAAAGAGAGCGTAAATTCTTTCGTTTTTGTGGTAATATATGGGTAATTAAGGAACACTTAGTATTTATTTCTATTTTCGTGTGTTTAAAAGAAAAATGTACTATCTTTGCAAAACTAGGCCATACCCAACTGAAAGACTGCATAAATTCTTCCTTTTTAGTCGTATTTTAGACGTGTGGGTAAATAAAGAATAATGTATGGGTATTTAAGAAAGTTTTCTGTACTTTTCCAAGGACTCAAGGAGATAAGGCAAAGTGGGCATTGAAATAGGCTATTTCAGACATAAGGCCCCCCCCCTCAGAATAAACAATGACCCACCGCCCCTCTTTTCTAGTACCTGTTGAACTAGAATCCGTCACCAAATATATTTTAATGATTGTTTTTAATCTACTGGGTTAAATCTAAAATTTAGATATTGGTCCAAGTTAGCAATTTGCCAACTTGACTTTTAAATCAATTAACATCCTCGAAATTTTAAATTGATCGCAACTTGGTTCTTATGGGGCCAAATTATGCTTTTCAGGACTTTTTTTTTGAAATGAGGAAACTTCTCAGGCTAACAACTTTTCATGAGGCTGATGGACATTTTAAACTACCTACTTTGTACTTTTTCTTTGGGTGCTCAATTCTGTGTGTGGGGAAATTTCCCGGAGGGAATTTTCAACGGAAGATTTTCCGAGGGGAACATCTTCAGTGGTAATTTCCCATGGGGTAGGATTTTTTTTGGAGGGAATTTTCTGGGTAGGAATTTCCCAGGGGAAATCTTCCGGGGGGTGGAGGAATTTTGCAGGGGGAACACCAGCTCCTAAAATGTTGATGGGGTATTAAGGGGTATAGGAACTAAAGGAAAAGTTTACCATGCGCATGCAGATTGCCACAAGGGTGTAATTCAAGAATGGATTCGGGTATTGCCCTCTCTTAGAGGCTACTAAGTTTTGAAGAAGGAATATGTTATGAATCGACGGTTATTCCAATATACTACTACTACTACTAATAACTCACTGCACCACCAAGCCACCTGAGGCCAACACAGCTACGCACACTCCTCCTTCAACCTATTCTATTTAAAGCCTCCCTCTTTACACCCTCCCAGGAAGTTTCCATTTCCTTTAAATCTTTATTTATGACATCCTCCCAACTCAGGCAAGGACGACCTGCTTTCCGTGTAGCCCCAGACGGTTGGCCAAAAAGGACAATCTTCGGTAGTCTAACATCCTTCATCCGTAGAACGTGGCCTAGCCATCTCAACCTTTCTTTCATTATAGCCACAGAAAGCGGGATTGAACCACACCTTTCGTACAACCTAATGTTTGAAATACAGTCAGTCAGCCGGGTACCCAGAACAATCCGTAGGCAATTTCTCTGGAAAACACTTAGTAAATTTTCATCTGCTTTTCGTAGTGTCCATGCTTCAGAGCCATATTTGACCACTGTCATCACTGTAGCTTCCAATATTCTAATCTTGGTTTGTAGGCTTATCTTTCTATTCTTCCAAACTTTTTTAACTGTGAAAAAACACTCTGAGCCTTAGCTATTCTACTTTTAACATCTTCACTGCTCCCACCATCTTTACTAATAATACTACCAAGGTAACTGAAGCTCCCAACCTGATCAATCTTTTCGTTACCTAAGGTCACCTGTTCATCTTCACTTATTCCTAGCCTTAGTGACTTAGTCTTATTAACATTAATTTTCAAGCCAATTTTAGCACCCTGAACTCGTTATGTTTAGGTAACTCCTGTTACTGTTTATATTGTTCCAATATAAACAGCAACAATTTTTTTCCTGTGCCTTTTTCTATTAGTTTTCAGCCCTCTGCAACGCTCTATAAAGTTGGAACTTTTAGAGAATCAAACAGTTCGCGGTAACGAACTGTGGTAAGAAGCAACCCGGCTCAATAGTAACCAAAACTCTACACAATGGTCACGTCAAAAGAATCGCATTTTTACACTGAGTCTAAATATATAAGTTTAATTAAGATTAATTTTACCTACCAAAAGTTAAGAGCCTGAGAAAATTTACCTTATTTTAGAAAATAGGAAGAAACACCCTTTAAAAATCAAAGAATCTTAACCAAAATCACACCATCAGATTTAGCGTATCAGAAAATACTACTGTAGAAGTTTCCAGCTCCTATATACAGAAATGTGGAATTAGTATTTTTTTTTCCCAAAAGACAGATTGCGGATGTGTGCATTTGTTTTTTTCTTCTTCTTTTCCCCAGGGGTAATCGTATTGACCCAGTGGTCCTAGAATATCGTGAAAGGGATCATTATAACGGAAATTAAAAGTTCTAGTGCCCTTTTTAAGCTACCAAAAGAAATTGGAAGACATCTAGGCCCCCTGCCACGCTAATTTTTTTCCAATGTCACTGGATACAATTTTGATATAGCCATTTTGATCAGCATAGTCAAAAAACCTAATAATTGTGTCTTTAGGGACGACTTACTCCCCTAAAGTCCCTGGGGGAGGGTCTACAAGTTACAAACTTCTACCATTGCTTACATATATTAATGATTATTGGGACGTGTACAGAGGTTTTCAGGGAGACTTTACACATTAAAGGGGGTTCGAGGGGGGCTATAATGTATTAACGCTCCATGGAGGAATTTGTCATGAGCGAAGAAAATTCCATGAAGTGGCCGCAGGATTTTCCAGCATTATTAAAAAAAATATCCCTACCCCTTTTCATCCGATCAAAACTATGAGAAAGCCATTTAGAAAAAAAAAATCTAATACAAATTTCGTTTTAATTATTCAAGTGTGTTAAGCCAAAATAAAAACATACATTAATTAATAAACGGTCAGAAATCTTAATAATAAAAAGAAGTTTTGTAACTACAAGCAGGGAGTGATATTGAAACTTAAAACGAACAGAAATTATTCTGTTTATGAAAGGGGTTGTCCCCTCCTCAACGCAGCGCTCTTTACGCTAAAGTTTTTCATTGTTTTACAAAGTAGAGTTGTGAGAAAGAGTCAAATTTATATATTTGACAAATAGGCTAGTGTTTTTTTTGCGAAATTTAATGCTGTCTATTAAAAGGATTTATCCGTATTTTAACTCTTATTTATAGTTTGATTTTATTATTCTAGTGGGTTTTTGTTACAATCTTTTATTATTTTTTATCTTTGCACCGAGTGCAAAGGCGTACAAGGAGATGGGTTGAATATTCGACAGCTCGTTGACTACATAGTTTCTTAGGTGCATTGTGAAAACAAATCCACACCATTTATCTTAAGGATTGTTAACACAAACATTGACTGGTTACTGACAGTCAACAGCTCCTGCCCCTTCGATGGTCAAACATTTCCTCATAAAAGAAAGTACAATGAAAATTATGTGAAAAAAGAAAAACTTCCTTCCGTTTACAGGGAACTCTTGCTGTTAGGTATATGACAGCAGTAATAAAATACTGTTTGAAACTAGGTATCAGCCACGAAAATGCAAATTTTGGGATTATATTTATAAAAAACTCTATTAATATCTAATTATTATATATAAGGATTATGATTATAAAAAACTCTAGCATTTATTCTACTAATAGTCATGATTTAATTACATATTAACAGAGGCACAACTCTGAAATCAAAAATTTTGTTGCTCCTCTTTGGAAAGTAGAAAAAGTAGTCCTATCATTTCATGGGTAAGCATTTTTGTGGCAAAATTTGATGGGTTTATTGAACATGTATCTTATTCTTTTACAGATTAGGCCACTAAAAGAGGTCCTAGGATCTATGTGATTCAGGATTTATCTAACTATTCTGGAAGTCAAGCCACCAGTCCAAGGAGTTAGGAATTACTTTAAGAGAAACACAACTACTAAAAATGTAACTGTTCCGAAATTTGCTAGTATCTAATAAAATGGACAATTGCGAAGTTGTTATTAGACTAGGAACTGAAAAAAAGTAAAAAAAAAATTTTTCAAATAAAAGTAATAAAAGTAAAAGTAAAATGTGTCTTTACCTGTTTCACTGTAGAACTCTCTATGTGAAGTAAATTCGACATTGATATTTGAATTTTCGCCATTTCAGCCCAAAGTAATTCATATTTGGACTCAATCATTACAATTTTGTCTTCATTTGCTTTTTTGACTCTTTCCAATTCTTTAACGAGATTAGTATTTGTACCAAGTATCTTTGACATATTTTCTTCATTTGCTTTTTCGACTTTTTTCAATTTCGTTGCCATGTCTCTTTGGTCTCTTGACATTTTCGAAATCTCAAACTTCAAACTTTGAGCACTTTCAGCCAATTTTGATTCTATCTCTGACATTTTGTTTTTATTTTCTGTTTCGATATCTACCAGTCCAAAGAGAATTTCGGAAGTTTCTTTCATCTCTAGCCTCAAACTTTGCGCACAATTATGGTTTGCAAGCTCACCAAAGCATATTGTAATTCCACATCCAGAGTTACAACTAACAAGTCTCTTAGGATCGAAGCTACATTCCAAAAGATGAGTCTCGAGTTGTTCCAGTACTACAATGGCAGGACATCCGTGTATTTGGTTGTTGCAAGTCAAGGTTAGTCTATGAACAAAAAATATCTGTTCATACTTTAAATAAATTTATACATGTCCAACCCCACTGGACAAGTAAATAAGTATATACTTGTCCAATGGCTGCAAAAATACATTGGAAAATAATACAGGACAAAGAAAGAAAGAGATAAAACCAATAGTGCGACCTAATCGGCAACATAAGCTTTACAACAAACAAATTCAATGAAACTATAAAAATCATATCCCAGAAGCCTAAATAAGATACTCAATTATTCATTTACACCCCACCCCACGAAAAAAAGACAAAGGAACTAAAATTCATAATCAGTAAAAAGGATTTCTTTTATTTCTCTCTTGAAAAAAGAAAAATGACTATTATTGTTTAGACTTTGATCTAGATTAGTCCAACTTCTAATCCCACTATGAAGTAAAGAAAACGTCGACCGGGTCAAACCAGTCAATGGAATATTAATCTCTCCAGAAGATCGAATGTCATAATTGTGTATCATAAATCTCATATTAACCAAACTTTCAAAACATGAAAGATTTTTACCATGATGCAGCCTAAAAACAAACCAAAAAGTACATAACTCTCATAGTCTAGTGGCTGGTAATATCCTTATTCGCTCTCAGACGTTCCAGACTGAATCCAAGGGTTGTAGGCTAACAATCAAACGAACTGCATTATTTTTTAAGAGCTTGTACGGTCCTGACAATGTAAGGAAATACACCAAGCCTAGCGCTACTAAAATACAAAATACATAGATGGACAAGCGAAAACTGAAGAAGGTGGAGGACATTGTAGAAGAAAATGCTTAAGTTTTTTCATTATATCTAGATTACGAAACAAAATTTTACTCAGAGATTGTTCATGAAAATTGAATGATAAAATATCATCAATATAAACCCTCAGGTATTTCATCGATAAAGCACGCTTTAAAATTCCAATGTGTTACAATTTCATTCTCCAAGGATAATAGATGCTCGAAACTTTTGCAATCAAAAACGTACAAAAACTAATTTAAAAAAATATTTCTCCTAAAAAGAAGGTTTTTCAAAGAAAAGTAAAGGCCATTTCAGAATTCAGATAACCAGAAATCAATTTTAAAAAGTAAATGAAAGCCCAAACGAAAAGAAATTAAATAAACAATCAGCAAAAATATACGACAAGTAATAATGTAAATGAATAAACAAATCACAAGACAATTAATGCTTAAATCGAATATACAAATCTACCTTAAAACAAAAAAAAATATTTTACTATTGAAATATAAATGAAAAGGGGTTTAGTAAGTTTGTCTGAATGTAAACAGTGAGAAAATTGTTAAATTTTGGATTACAATGATTATCTTGGATTGACTGATACAGTGTATCTGTGGATGCTTAAGTGGGCTAGGTAAAACCTACCTTACTAAGTTCTGCCCATAAAGTTGGCATTTGTTTGAAGCTATCTATTGAAATAATTAACTCATCTTTTTTTGGCGTTGACATTATTAGTTTCTTAATAATTTCAACTATTATAGATGGCGTTCATTTAGACGTTGAATCGTGAACGGGATACCGTGATCGGGATACCTAGTTTATTACTCGAAGATGTCCAAAGTAAAATCGTCCCTAGAGACGTCTGATCACGAGTCGTTGGAGTCTCTTACTGTCATGAATGAAAAAAGTGTTGCAGTGCTGCTGGATATGTTGAAGGACGTAATAGGGTCATTCAAAGTCCCCGGTGGCAAATTTAATGCCTCCCAAATATGCAGCAGAATCCAATATCTTCACCAACGAACAATCGAAGAGAACATTGAACTCCTTCGAATCGAAAATTTCCGTCTGAATGAAGTTGTGAATCTACAGAAAGAGCTTGAGCGGATAAAATAGCAAAAAAATGGACAGATTTGTGTACCCGCACCCCAGCAGGCGTCTTATGCCCAAGCGCTCAAGGGTCCTGAAACATTCTCTGTGATTCTGGAGCCTGTATCTGCGGAAAAACGAAACCGTATGAATTTTGACGAATCCATGCAAGTTACGGAATCTATCAGCAGAGTTGTCAAAGGAGAAAATTCCGATTTTTCCGTGAAGAAAGTTGTTCCGCCGAAGGAAGGTAGAGTCATCTTGGAATTGGGGTCGAAAAGGGAGCTAGAGGCAGCCATGTCAGTACTGACAGAGAAAGTGTCGGACACGAAGTACAAACCGAAAGAGGTGAAAAAGCACTTTCCAAGAATGTTAGTCAATGGGGCTCCCTCCCCTCAGGTCAAAGGCAAAAGTGAAAAATACCTGCTGCAGTGTAACCTAGAAATTCAGCGGATGGCCAACGAAGGGGAAAGCTTCAGGATCATCACCATTCTTGAAAACGCGTCGAAAAGGAAAGTTGTTGTGGAAGTTAGTCCAAAGATCTGCCAATTTATACTGTCCCAAAGAGGCTTACGGATCGGTTTTATCCTTGCCTCTTGCGACGACTATGTACACTTGATAAGATGTAGCAAATGTTGCTTATACGGTCATCGGAAGACAGATTGTAGAGCGGACGAAGTATGCTCATGGTGCATGGGCCCGCACACTTATGAAAATTGCGACAAGTCCGTTTCGTCCCGCCCAAATTGCCGGGCTTGCGAAAAAAACAAACTTAATTCAGATGGGCATGCTGCCTATGAGTTAAGCAAATGCCCGGTTGCAAAGAAGTTAACTGCTCGTTTAAAGAATAATATCAAGTTTAATTGACTCAATCTCGAGATGTGAATATTGATAAGAATAACTTAACAGTGCTTCAAATTAATTTGCAACATTCTTATTCAGCAACCTTACAGTTGCAAAAAACAATAGAAGAACTGAAACCGGATATAGTTCTGTTGCAAGAACCGTATGTAAATAAATTCTGTAAAATATCATTTGTTCCATATAGTTACAAGCGTTTTTCAAAAATTGACACAGATGAGAAATTTTTTTTTGCTGCCGTATTAGTGAAAAATAGTCTAAAAGCTGACGTACACCATAACCTCTCGTTTAATGAATGTGTGACAGTTTCAGTTTATTTGAACAGTAGACCTTTGACATTCTGTTCGGTATATTGCCCTCCTTCGGTGCAGCGATTGATAGATAATATCAGCTTTTTAGACAAGGTCAGACATTTTGCTAATTACGTTGTTGGGGGGGATTTTAACGCTAAAAGCCCTTTGTGGCTGAGTAACAGTCAAACTGACAAGAAAGGCAAGGAGCTTGAAGATTTTTTTGCTAGTAAATCATTGTTAGTAGTGAATGATCCTAGTGAGACAACGTATGGGCTACGCAATACAACTAGCCCAGACGTTACTGCTGTAGGTACTAATCTTGTCCAAAGTGTAAAGTGTTGGAAATTTCTTGATGAATACCCTTCTTTTTCCGATCACTCGTACATTTTATTTACTTTGGAGTTTAATTTTCCCATATTTGAGACTGAAGAGCCAAGATACATTTATAAGAAAACTAAATGGGATACTTTTAGTGCTACTTTATTACGTGGAATCGATGACATTTATTCTCTACCTATGTCCTCGGTGGAGGAAATTGATTGTGCTGCTAATGAAATTAAGAATTTAATGCAAAAAGCAACTAAGGAATCGACCCCTCTTAAAAATAGTCACAAACAAAGCAAATATGCAAGGTGGTGGAACCAAGATTTGACAGATTTAAGAAAGAAGTACAGACATGCTCAAAGGGTCTATAAGAGACTTGGTACCGTTGAAAAGCGATCGAATAAAGAATCAAACAGATCTAGATTATAAAACGAAAATTTTGGCAGCGAAAAAGGAAGATTGCAAAAAGTTCTGCGAAGAAAAAGCTAGTTTGGACCCTTGTAACACTATAAATAAAATTTGCAAGTTAAAAGGCTCTGCGACTCTCCCAGTTCATATTTTAAAACAAGATGGGTCGATGACAGATTCACCTAAAGAGGCTGGAGAACAACTTCTAGGTAAATGGTTTTCGTCAGATGATAATTCTAATGACAGTATTGCTCAAAAGTTGATAAGAAAAGAAACAGAAAATATCTCTAGTGAAAATCAGGATAAAATGGAACCTATTACCATAGAAATTTTACAGGATGTTATTAAGTCGATCAAACCCATGAAGGCTCCGGGACCTGATGGTATAATGAATTTTACCATAAAGAAAAATATTAATGTTTTATCACCTACTTTGTTGAAGCTTTTTAATGGTTGCCTAAAGACATCATATTTTCCTGTCCTTTGGAAACAAGCAAATATTATAGTAATTCTTAAAAAAGGGAAAACTAATGATGGTAACCCCGGTTCTTATCACCCAATTAGCTTGTTGTCAAACATAGGAAAAATTTTTGAACGGATTATTATGAATAGATTAGATAAACTTAGTTTGGATAATTGTTGGGTTTCTAAAAGACAATTTGGGTTTTGCAAGGGTAAAAGTACAATAGATGCAGTTGACAATATGGTAAGCGTTATTGAGAAAAATAAAGAGGAAAAGAAATTCACACTTTGTCTTTTTTTTTGACATTAAAGGAGCATTCGACAATGCATTGCATCCAGGTATTTTAAAAAAGCTCAAGGATAAGAAATGCCCAATTCAATTGTTAAGACTAGTGAAAAGTTTTTTATCAGATAGGACGGTATCATATGGAAAAGATGTATCCCGGAAGTTGGAAAAGTCTTGTCCGCAAGGATCACTTTTGTCTCCTTTTTTATGGTTAATCAACATAAATGACCTTTTAGAAATGGATTTTTGTGAAAATTGTGCGATTCAGGCATATGCTGACGACGTCACTGTAATTTTAACAGGTAAAAATATCCTGTTTTTTGAAAATTTGGCGGGAAAAATATTTCAGAAGTTTGAAGTGTGGGCTACAGAAAACAAACTTACTTTCGACCAACGTAAAACAGAAGCTGTATTGTTCACAAGCAAACACAAAGTTCCTGTTGTAAATCTTTTTTTTGCAGGAGAAAAAATTAATATACAACAAAAAGCCCGTTACTTAGGAATTATTTTAGATAGGAAACTTTTATGGACTGATCATGTCTCTTCCCGAGTTACTGCTGCAAAGCAGTATTCGACGAGACTCCTTTGTGCAGCGAAGATGACATGGGGTCTCAAACCACAAGCTTTAAGAAAATTATATAAATCAGTTATAGAAAGTACAATTTTGTATGGGGTATCAGTTTGGTTTTCAGCTCTTAGAAAGAAAAATATTTTACAAATGCTACAGTCTGCTCAAAGAACTTCAATGATAATAATCTCAAAATCTTTCCGTTCTGCCCAAAATGACGTAATTACAGCCATTGCTGGGGTTTTGCCAATCTCTTTCCGAGCAACTGAGCTAGCGACATTGCGCTATGCGAAAAAAGGCCGTCCAAGTCACTTGCCAAATTTCACTTCTCCTGAATTTCCCCTTTCTAAACGCTCATCCAATCATAGTACTTTCACTGATGAATCATTAGTAGATATCTTCGGCCTTCCGACAATACGAGAAATCCATACTTCAACTTTTCATATTAATAGAAAGGCATTGAAAAATATACTTTACGGACGATGGTATGAAGAATTTAAGAATAAAGTTAGTTCTTGGTCAATTCGCTTTTTTGCCTCAACAGAAGATTTATTAGCTGCTTGCAAAGTTCAGCCCTCCTACCATCTAACGCAGATTATTACGGGTCATTGCAGGCTAAATTTCTTTCTTCACCGAATAAACAAAATTGATACGGAGTTGTGCCTTTGCGGTGTAAATGAAACTTGTTCCCATTTTCTTTTTGAGTGCCCTATTTTTGTTCGTGAACGTTTAGAATTAATATTTCACCTTAATAGTAATAGTATTCAATGTTCCTTTCCCGTTTAATCTTGATTTGATTTTTAAATTTAGGAATGTTAGAAATATTTTACTGAAATACATAAGAAAAACTAAACGTTTGGATTTGGGGTTATAATCTTATTTAAAAAATATGTGGATTTTTTTTATGTCTGATAACGGAATTCAGTGTGTATTATTTAGTTTGTCTTTTTGTTTTTGTTTTCTCTTCTTTAGTTAGATTGTATGTACAAAATTATGTGTTTTGTAGTTTATTTTAGATGCTTAGTTTTGCTCCTTTGTTAGTCGTGAAATGCCGTAAGGCTAATTTTTTTTCTTTTTTTTCTTTTTTCTTTTTATCCATAGTGTTTAGCTTTAGAATAGAAAGTGAAATACTTTTTGTAAGTCAAATCACTAAATAAATTTATTCAAATATAAATGAAACCCAAAATGAACAGAAGTTAAAAAAACAACCTTTTGCATCATTGGTGTTTTACTGAAAACGCTATAATAATAATAATAATTTATTTATCACCCATACGATACAGAAAGTAAATATGGCGGAGTAAGAATAAATTTGAAACACAAAGAGAAAAACAAATATACACAAAAGATAAACGAAATAAACGGATAAGACGGTGGTGAGGGGATAGGCGCGCAAAATCAGTACTGAAGAGTTTCCTGTGTAGATTTTCCAACTTTAAAGTTCATGAGAAACTGAAAATTTGCTAATAAGAATTAAGTTTTTTGTCCCAGGTGGAAGATATTGAGAAGATTCACAAAATTTGCCTTAATATGGGGGAAAAGAGCTGAGGCATAAAGGAGAGTATAATAACAGAAAGAAGAATAAAATTTAGCCAGCACACGTTTATCATAATTCTCTCTGTTTGCAACAATCTTTGCATAGCCAATCAGGATCTTTTTACATATATCACAAACAGTAAGCTGAAACGGCTTTTTGGAATGGCTAATCAGAAGTAAATCATCAGCATATGCAAGATAAGAAACTTCCGTTAAAGCACAAAGGTATGTACGTGAAATCTTAGCCACCGTATTAGAAATACAAATCTTAAAAAGGGTAGGGGACAGAACACCACCCTACCTAACTCCTCTTCTTACATTTAAAATAGTGTTTGGTGTAGATTTTAATTGAAGAACAGAATTTGAATACCAAATCTAAGAAGCATTGTAACAGAAATATTGACTCCAGAATTATACAGAGAAAAAAGGAAAATATATTTGTAATTATATTACTAAAATTTACTTTTGTACTTAATATTGAAAATAAACATTAGAATTATAGTAAAACTGTTAACTGATGAGCTTTCGGATATTAATATCATTATACATCAAATATTCACTTTAATTTATTAGCTTTTTCTAAAATTTTTCAACACGAGCATGGTTGCACTAAAAACAAGGGTTTCGATGCTACACCCGTCTTTAACTGTAAGAACCTAAAGCCTACTGTATCGTTTTCACTGAAAACAAATTATATTACAAACAATTCTTTTTCCAGTTCTAACAGCATTCAAAATTAAAATAAAATTGCAGTGAAATAAAATCTTGAACTGATGTATCTATCAACAAATATGTCATCATATATCAAATATTCAATTTGGTTTCGTTTATACTTTACAAGACTCTTCAAAACACTTATAAATTCAAATATAGTTCGGACAACGGACTTGCAGGAAAAATAAGATATCATTGAACGGACCTCTGCATGATAAAACATTATTGCGTAAACGGAAAAAAATGGTAAGTAGGAAAATAATTCTATTTATTTTAACAAAGAATTAAACCTATTCAAAACTTTAAAGAAGAAAACCAAAAGTTTGAAGCTTAGTGGAAATGATAATAAAAAAACATCATTACCAAATTTCTTTTCTTATACTACTACTACTACTAAGGACTCACCTTAGCACCAAGCCGTCTGAGGCGAACAGGCCAATATTTTATATACTTTTCTTATAAGTTCAGCAATGCCTTTTTAAGACATGAAAAAAGCTGATATAATTTTTTGAGTCCACTTCAGAAGCACTAAAGTTATTATGTAATCTAAAAAAATATTTAAGTTGAATGAGCAATATTCTTAATATTTTAATTCAAACAAGAAAAATTCGTAAGAATTTTTAATTAGTGGTATTTTTTTGTTAGATTACATCTACTCACTACATGATTATACTTAAGGGTTTGAACTCAGCCAGTTATATAATGTTGCTAGAAACCCCCCCCTAAATTTTTTTAAGTATTAAAAATGACGATTCGATGCAGCAATTCAAAAACCTTAAAAAAGAAAAAACTGGAAGGTTCACGCTTGGTACCTATCGTTGTTCAAAATTGAACTAGCTTCAATAATCAATTTTTTTAAGAAGATGAACTTTCAGATATTAATATCTTTATACATCAAATATTCAGTTTAATTTATTAGCTCTTTCTAAAATTGTTCATTAAAATATGGTTTCACTAAAAACAAGTGTTTGTATACTGCCCCCTTCCTTAGCTGTAAGAACCTCAGGCCTACTGCATCATTTTCACTGAAAACGAATTATATTACAACTATTTCCTTTTCCAGTTCTTACAGAATTAAAAATGAAAATAAAATTGCAGTGAAATAAAACCGTAAACTGATGGATTTATCAACAAATATATCATCAATTATCACATATTCAATTTGGTTTTGTTTATAGTTTCCAAGACACATATAGTTTTTACATATACTTTAGACATCGGACTTGCGGTAATAATTAAATATCTTTGAATAGACCTCTACATGAAAAGACAATAAATTGTGTAAACAGTAAAAAACTGGTTAAAATATAAATAATTACTTTTTTATTTACAGTTTTTTGCTGTTTATGCAATTTAATGTTTTTTTATGTAGAGATCCATTCAAAGATATCTGAATTTTTCTGCAAGTCCGATATCTAACTACATGGGAAAACTATATGTGTCTTAAGCAGTCTTGTAAAGTGTAAACAAAACCAAACAGAATATTTGATATATGATGATATATTTGTTGATAGATCCATCTGTTCAAGATTTTATTTCACTGAAATTCTATTTTCATTTTTAATGCTGTAAGAACTGGAAAAGGGAGTATTTGTAATATATTTTGTTTTCACTGAAAAGGACGCAGTAGGCTTTAGGTTCTTACAGTTAAGGAAGGAGGCAGTATTCAAACTCTCATTTTGCTTAAACCATATTCGTATTGAACAATTTTAAAAAGAGCTAATAAATTAAACTGAATATTTGATGTATATTGATATTAGTATCTGAAAACTCATCAGTTCACAATTTTACTGAACTTTTAATGTTTATTTTCAATACTATGTTCAATAGAAAATCGTTCAAATGTAATTACAAATATTTTTGAAATAGTCTTTCTGTTATATTACTTCTTAGATTTCGATATTCAAATTCTGTTCTTCAATTAAAATCTACACCAGACACTATTATAAGGTTAAGAAGAAGAGTTAGGTAGGGTGGTGTTCTGTCCTCTACTGTTTTTAAGATTTGTATTTCTAGTGCGGTGGCTATTTTGCGGATGTTTCTTATCTTGCATGGGATGACGATTTGCTTCTGATTAGTCATTCCAAAAAGTGTATTCCCAAATTGTCTCTACAGTCTCTGATGATTTTTGTAATATAGTCCTTTCACTTAAATTACATAAGTGTGAGTTTTTCCCTATAACTGTACTTCTGCTAACCCTTTTCACTATAAAAACTTCAATATCCCGCTCTTTGATTGTATCCGCCGGCAGTATCCTCTTACTGCCAAGTTGATTGTGTCCTCTTGTTGATTGTATTACCAATAATAATTTATTCTTACTCTGCCATATTTACTTTCTGTATCGTATGGGTGATAAATAAATTATTATTATTATTATCGCGTTTTCAGTAAAACACCGATGATGCAGAAGGTTTTAGACTTACAGAGAGAGAAAGAAGCAATATCCAAATTCTTATTTGTAGTGATTTTTGTTCGTTTCAGCCTTGATTTGCATATTTTAAATTTAAGTTTCACTCGTTTTGAGCTTAATTTACTGATTTATATTATTAACTATTTTATGTTTGTTTGCATCTATTGTTTTTTAATTTCTGTTCGCTTTGGGTTTCATTTATAGTTGAATACTAAAATATTTTTCTTTGTTTCAAGGTTGATTTGTATATTCAACTTAAGCATTAATTGCCTAATGATTAATTTGTTCATTTTTTTATTATTACTTTTTTTATATTTTTGCAGGTTATTTATTTAATTTCTGTTCGTTTTGGGTTTCTTTTATTTTTTAATACTGATTTCTGGTCGTTTTGATTCTGAATATCAGCAGGTGTGTATCTACTGATCTTAAGTCTGAAATGGCTTTTACTTTTTTTGATATGACTTCTTTTTTGGAAATTATTTTTTTTATTTTTTTTTTTAAATTACTTTTTGTGCGTTTTTGATTGCCAAAAGTTTCAAGTTGTTGACAAATCCTTACTACAAAATTAATTTTTTTTTCAAAATCAAAAGTTCATCAAGGTATCAAAACTAGAATCAAAGTAGCAATATCAAAATCAAAACAAGGACATAAAGCATCCATTATCAAAGGATTAATGAAATAGTATTAGTTTGTGGAATTTTAAAGCATGGTCTATTGATTAAATACCTGGGGGTTTTTATTGCAGAGATTTTTTCATTCAAGTTTTAACAACAATCTGTAAGAATTTTGTCTCGTAATCTAAATTCATTATGTCCTACGCCTCCTTTATTTTTCCTTTGTCCATCCGTATATTTTGTATTGTGGTATCGTTAGGCTTGGTACATTTGCTTCCGTTGTCCAGCTCGTAAGAGCTCTTCAAAATAATGCAGTTCGTTTGATGGTTGGCTTACAACCCTCGGATTCAGTCTGGAACGTCTACGAGCGAATAAATATACTACTACCCTCTAGACTAGGAGAGATATATATTTTTTTGTTTATTTTTAAGCGATATCATGGTACATATATATATATATATATATATATATATATATATATATATATATATATATATATATATATATATATATATATATATATATATATATATATATATATGTATATATATATATATATATATATATATATATATATATATATATATATATATATATATATATATATATATATATATATATATATATATATATATTGGCTTGAACAGCAAGGAAAATCTGTTGACTTGCAAAACAAGGAAGGTGGCTGAAACAACTATATTTTGCATTTACAGCAAGTTTGTCATTTTTAGCCCGCTCATGTTTTTTTGCCGTACCATACAGATGGGAAAAAATAAATGACAATATTACTGATGGTGAAGTCATACCTTTATTCAAATATTTCGAGTAAACTAGAATTAGGTTATGCTTCTATTCTAAAGAAACGTCGCCTTTCATGGCTGAAATCAAGTCTTGTGTTGAAGATCTAGTTTATTATTTAACATCGACCGTTACCACAGCGTATTGAACTCGAATCCTTCTGAGCCGAAGGAAAATCCTTTCTCCACTGTACTGTAGCAACTTTTATATAAATATACCATTCATTTTATGGATGCTAAGACGTGACAAATGTGTTGAAAATTATCCCTTATGATTACGGAGTAATTAGCTATTTTATCTCCTTTGTTATAGTTTAGTATAAACTAAAAAATTATTATATAACTTAATTTTTTTAATTTGTGGCCGGATTCCAATGGCAGCTGGCAATCTAGTAAGGGACAATAGCCCTTAACTCCAAAATTTAGAGTCAGATCGAAACAAAAGTATACTATTAGGATGACAATGTCCAAAACCCCTATGTAGGAAACCTACAGAAGAAAATCCATTGGCTTGAAAAACAAGATAAGTGGCTGGAACTACGCTATTCTGCACCAAAGGCATCTTTTTTCCGTTTTTATTTTTTCCGTTAGAACGAACTCTAGCCTATACGAACCGAAATACTTACTCTAAAAAGCAACTTCCGAGAATGATGAATAATATTAAAGAACAAACTATAGCCAATAGTAATTAAAGTATTTATATATATATATATATATATATATATATATATATATATATATATATATATATATTAGAGGGTCAGTATTAATCTAGGGCTTGGGTGGGGCTGGCTGTACACAACTTTTCCGTGATGGCTCTTTTTTTCACTAATCTGAGCGAACAACTAAAAAAGCAAAACAATAAATCATCAAACCTTATTGCCTTTTTGACCTTTAGATTTTTATTGTACAAACTAAAGCTTTATACAAGAGATAACCATTCACAAGCAGTATATAGAGCTATCCTCTTATTCGTGCTGCAAATGGGAAGATATTAGGGGGGCAGGCATAATTCTAGGGCATGGGTGGGGCTTACTGCACACAACTTTCCCGTGGTGGTCCTGTTTTCATAAGTCTTAGCACACAATTAAAAAGGCAAAAAACACCAAAACCTTATTGACTTTGTGACCTTAGTCTTCTGTGGTCTGAAATTATGTAAAAGAAAAATGTTAGTTGCAAAGACCTAAAACAACTTTACACAAGATATAAACACTCACAAGCAGTAGGCTATATGGAGCTATCCTCTCATTTGTGCTACAAATGTGAGAATATTAAGGGGTCCGGTTTAATACTAGGGGGTGTGTCATATGAGTCCCCTTCAAATTTTAAATGACCACCTCTTCTGTTAAAACCTTGTATACCCTTGCGTCATAACTTACAGCCCTTCCTTTGAGCTTGGGGTGGGGGTGTGTGTATGTTGACCCCAAAATTTCTGCTATTTGATCACTTCAAACAAATTAAACTTAAACAAATTAAAACACATCAATTAATTAAACAAAAACTTAAACAAATTAAAACACATCAATTAATTAAACAAATCAATCTTAAACTTTGATCAGATACATTTGGAATAAAACGGTGTTTTTGTTCAGGGAGAGGGGGGGAGAGGATGCCCTCTGATCCTTTCTGACGCAAAACAGGTACCTTGAACTTTCAATTTCTATTCAAATGAGTCATTTTTAAAGTTTATGCGGCCTCTCCTTACATAAGAACCTTATACGTCCCAGGGCACATATTCAAACACTAGCCCTCGGGGGTTTATGCCAACCTCACAGTTTTTGTTATCTAATTTTTACACTATTTTTAACAAAATACCTAACTCAAAATTTTTATTGGATGTATTTGTAGAAAAAAAGGGCGTGGGGGGCTAATTGCCATTCGATCTTTATAACTCTTTAATAGTGAACTAGAATTTTAAGTTTTCTATCAAATGAGCCATATCTGAAGTTTATACGAGCATCTCTTTTATAAGAACCATATATGCCCACAGGACATAGCTTACAACGCCTATTCCCTTGGGGATTACAGCGACCCAGGAGTTATAATATATAGTGTTTGAACTATTTTTTAACCAAATGGCCATCTAATTTTTTTTTATCAGATTGTTTTAGGGCAAAAAAATATGGAGAGGAAAGGGCTAGCTGTCTTGCGATTTTTCTTCACTCTGATAAAATGAACTACAACTTTTAATTTAAAATTAAATGAGCCCTCTCTGAAGTTTATACAGGCAACCCTTTGATAAAAACCATATTTGCCCCATGTTGTAACTTACCACACCTTCCTCTGGCCCTGGTGGGTTCTTTTGAAACTAGATTTTTTCGTTATCTGACCTTTGAAAATTTTGTTGACAAATTGGCTATCTCAAAATTTATGTCGATGGCAAATTGGGCAGAAAAGGGCATGGGGCCTAACTACCCCCCGAATACTATTGACTCTTAAAAAGTGAACTAGAGCTTTCAATTTCCAATCTAATGAAACCCCATTGAGGTTTACACGAGTATCCCTTCCATATGACAAATATATGCCCTCAGGGCATAACTTCTCCCGGGTCCATATGGTTTGTGTCGACCCCGCAGTTTTTGTTATTTGATGGTACTTATTTTATTGTTAAAGTGATGTTATTTGAACTAATTTTCTTTTAAATGGCTATCTCAAAATTTTTATCGGATGGGGTTGAGTAAAAATTGGTTGGCGGGGGAATGGGGGTGGTTGCTCTTGGATATCTTATGACGCTTAGAAAGTGAAGTGGAACTTTCAACTTTAAATTTCCAATCAAATCAGCTCTCTCTAAAGCTTATACGACCATCCCTTCCAAAGGAACAGTTCATTCCCCCGGGGTATAACTTACAACGACTGCGCTCGGGCCCTGGGGGCTGTGTTGACGCCAGATTTTTGTTATCTGACCTTTTAATTAGTTTTAACATAATCTTTATTTAATAGGCTTCATTGATGCATATGGGAAAAAGCTCATGGACAGGAGGGGGGGTAATCACTCTCTGATCCTTATGACTCTTGAAAAGTTGAACTAGAACATTAACTTTCCAAAGAAATGAGCCCTCTCAGGGGTTTTTATGAGCATTCCTTCCATAAAAACAATGTATACCCTTGACTTAACTTACAACGACTACACCTGGGCCCTGGTGGTTTCTGTCGACAAATAAATTTTCGTTATCTGAGCTTTGAAATTTAAAAGAAAATGACTACCTCAAAATTTTTACCTGATGTATTTCGGGAAAAAAGGGAGTGGAGGAGGCTGGCTGCCCTCTGAACACTTTTGATTTTTAAAAAGTCAACTAAAACTTTCATTTTCCAATCAAATGATCCCTCTCTGAAGTTTACTCACCGAACCCTTCCATAATAACCTTATGTGCCTCTAGGGCATAACTTACTACACCTGCCCCAAGGCCTCAAGGGGCTGTGTTGACACCGGAGTTCTTGTTATCTCAACATTGAACTATTTTTTATCAAAATATCTATCTATAAATTTTTATCTGCCAAATTTGGGGTAAAAAAGGGCTGGAAAAGGGGGGGGGGGCAGAAGCCCTCTGATTACTTTTAACTTATGAAAAGTGAACCCGAACTTTCAATTTCCAATCAAGTGAGCAATCTCTGAATTTTGTGTGAGCATTTTCTTCCATTAGAACCTTATATGCCCCAAGGTATGACTTACAATGCCTGCCTCCGGACTTCAGGGGCTATTCGGCAATTTCTAACAAAATGGCTATCTAAAAATGTTATCCGATGCGATTGGCGAAAAAAGGGCGTGAAGGGTGGGGGTTAGTTTCCTTCTAATCTAAATTGAATCTAAACAGTGAACTAAAACTTTAACCCCCAGGGAATAACTCAAAACTCCTGTGCCTGGGGCTTATGTCAACCACAGATTTTTTTTTATCTTTGAACTATTTTTAACAAAATGGCCACCCCAAAATTCCTATCGGATGTATTTGGGATAAAACGGCTTGGGGGGCTAGTTCACCTCCGATCACTGTTTAATCTTACAAAGGGAACTAGGACTCTCGATTTCCAATCGGTTGAGCCTCCTTTGAAGTTTATACGAGGACCAAATCCATATGAGGGGCCTCTGGGAAAAAAACAACATTGAGGCCGTATGGCCTTTTCTAAAGGTAAAGCTATTGCACTATCTCTGATTATATATATAAATATATATATATATATATATATATATATATATATATATATATATATATATATATATATATATATATATATATATATATACACTGGGACTCTGCATTATTTCAATCATAACAATATTTCAGCACCATCTCTATTATATCAATTTAAAAAAAATATTATATCCATTATGAATCAATCCATTATAAACAAAATTTCCTTGCAAAATTTTAAATTGGTTAAAAAGGTGAACTGGGGTAAAGTAACTAAGTTAACCTACATGTTTGCTTTCACTACACTGCTTTCTATTTTTTTTCTTCTTCTCAGTGCTTTATTTTGTGTTAAACACGTAGAAAAATGCGTGGGTAACTAAATCCCCGTTTATTTAATCACCAAGCAACTGGCCATCTATAATTGAACCTCCGTGCAACTAAGCCTCTGTTAACCAAACCCCTTATAAATGAACTCCAGTGCATATGAACCCCCTTGTAACTGAACCCTCATGCAGCAGTACCCCAATTAAATGAAACCTCATGTAACAGAACTCCCAAACTACTAACCCCTTTTATTGAGCCCTTTGTAAGTGAACTCCCTTGTGACTAAAACTCTGTGCAGCTGAACAATCTTAACACTTTCACAGCTGACTACAGACTAACTACCAAATAGAAAGATTATTTCTACTTCGGGAACATCTTTGAGAAAGGAAAAATCCCTATTAATAAGCAAGTCAATACCTAGTAGCTTTTATTAGTTTAGAATCAAGTTTTTTTTTGTAGGTTATCATTCCTCTCTCTAGGGATACCCCTGAAGTACAAAGATTCTTTTGGTTCATTAGTTAATGCGCAGTCAGCTGTAAGAGTGATAGCTGTAGTTATTAATGGAAGGATTTATGAAACATAAAATTATCTGGAATCTTGTGATTTTGGAAAAATGTTTTCAAAAGTTATCAGTCCAAAAGAAACTTTTCTTTCAAAGAATGCTCGATGATGTTCTGAAAGATGAATGTAAAACTTTGAATTATTATATGATGCTTATGGATCTTGGTCGAAGTGCATTTACTCAAATTATTGACATATTACTGGAAACAAAACAAAATATTATTGTGTATTTGCTTTTGAAGATTACCATAGATAGTTAATGATGATTTAAGAATATTCAACTGAGTTTCCAATCTATATTTTCTCATCTGAACAAAAAATAAGTCGACCATTTATAAAATCCTTTCCAAACATATTTACAACTACTACTGCTACTACTAATAACTCACTGCAGCACCAAGCCGCCTGAGGCCAACACAGCTACGCACAGTCCTCCTCCAACCTGATCTATTTAAAGCCTCCCTCTTTACACCCTCCCAGGGAGTTCCCATTTCCTTTAAATCTTTATTTATGACATCCTCCCAACCCAGACAAGGACGATCTGCTTTCCGTGTAGCCCCAGACGGTTGGCCAAAAAGGACAATCTTCGGTAGTTTGTCATCCTTCATCCGTAGAACGTGGCCTAGCCGTCTCAACCTTTCTTTCATTATAGCCCTAGAAAGCGGGATTGAACCACACCTTTCGTACAACCTAACGTTTGAAATACGGTCAGTCAGCCGGGTACCCAGAACAATCCGTAGGCGATTTCTCTGGAAAACATCTAGTAAATTTTCATCTGCTTTTCGGAGTGTCCATGCTTCAGAGCCATATTTGACCACTGTCATCACTGTAGCTTCCAATATTCTAATCTTGGTTTGTGACTTATCTTTCTTTTCTTCCAAACTTTTTTTAACTGTGAAAAAACACCCTGAGCCTTAGCTATTCTACTTTTAACATCTTTTCATTTTGGTAGATATCACCATTATTTTTACCGTTTTGAAGTTCTTAGACATAAGACTACCGAGAATCTTTTCATCCTTGGTGTCTCGTAAGTGATGTTACAGGCTTAGCGTCTAGGATATTTGACACTTTAAAAAGTGGCCCATAAGGAATTCCTCTTTAAAAAATCTTATTAGTCCTATTAATTCCAACTGTACCACCAACATTGAACTTTTTCTTCTTCTTCTTCACGACCTTTTCACTGTATGTTTTACTATTTTTACAAAAATTGTTCAAAATTCACAGTTAAAAATTCTAATTCTTATTCGTTTATTTAAATAGCTATCGTAGCACTAACAAATGAACACTAAATTACACTACTTTTACAATCACAAGAATCACAAAATTACAATTAACACTTAAATTACAATTAACAGTTAAATACTCTTACGAAATATGGTACAAAGGAGTTTGTGTATCTGTTCGTACGGCACTTGACCGGTTCTAGTTTGTTGTAATGCCTAGTATGTCTGCTGACTGATGTGGAAGGTGGTATGAATTGGTGCTTCTCGTTTGTTAGTAGTGATTTTCCAAATTTCACTATTAGCTCATGTCTTCGATCGAATAAGGTGGGCAAATTCAAGAGCTCAAGGGCACTTTCGTTGCTGCTAGAACTGGTTCCAAGTAATATCTTAGTAGCGCGTTTTTGGACATGTTCTAGTTCATCTGCCAGTTAAACTGTGTTCTGAGTTTGGGGACCACAAACGGAACAGCAATACTCGAGAAAAAGTTCTGATGTAGGTTGTATACGCCAACAGGAGCTGACGATCAGAAAAGAATAACCTGTGCATACTTTTTAAACTATTGATTGAGTAGTGACCTTTTTGCTCAATATTGTCTACATGCAGCTTAAACGAGCAGTCACTTGTAAATGTTACGCCTAGGATTGTTGAAGAGGAAAGAATTGGAAACAGAGCATCTAAGAGATTGATATCTCGCTTGAGTGGATTAAATCATAAGACTTTTGATTTCTGCTCATTCACTTGTAAACTATTCGACTTACATTTGTTGATGAGGTCTCTGAAGAAAGTTGGGTCAGACTGCTGCTTTGCATTTTTGCATTTTTGACTATTTTTTTTAGTCATCAACAAACTTGAAATGTTTGGACGTTGGCTTGGAAAAGACGTTTTCCTTTAAATTTTAAAACCTTTCTTTTGCTATTGCTTCATGCTAGTGCAGGTGCAACAGAACAATGTTGCTTTATACGTCGGTTGAAAACTTTTGAAAGTTGAACATTACCTTCGGTCAAATTTAAATAAAAGTTCATATATGAAATTAATAAACTCTTTGTCAATAGAGTGTTTGAGTATGGCTTTCCTCAGTGCCAACTTTGAACTACTTAGAATGGACAATAAATGTCCATTTTCATGTAGTTTCCTCAGTGTCATGTTGGCAACTAATGAATTTTTATACTGTTAAAGGGAGGATATAGGTTAGTTTAACTATCAAAAATTTTTGTTACAACGTGTGAATTTTCTAGTGCATTGAGATCCAAACTATTGAGATCCAATAGAATGTAACCTTAGAATGTATTTGTTTCATGGTTGTATGTCAAAAGTAAGTAATTCTGGAGCATCGGGATATATTTGTTTATTGAGAGTTATTAAAAAACTTGAATCACAAACAACACTATAGATGATGTAGTGGGTACAATTCAAAGCAAGTGTTCTCATAAATTTGCTCCGAGGGAAGAGATAGTGTAGGACTAGTATTATAGAAATTTTTTATGATGCGAGCAGGACAGTAAACGATTGTGGCATTTTTTGAGACCATTGTCCAATGGATTTGGCTATATCATTAGATATAAACCAAGAATTTTGTTCCAAGTATAAATTTTGTGCCTGATGCAATACCCCTTAATTTATCTTAGGACTCTTGCAAGAAAAGTAGTGATAATAGATTTTTTGGGGTTTCCCAAAAACGCTTGTGATCGTTTGATCACAATTTTGTTAAAAGTGCTGTTTTGTTTGATATTTAGAAGCCATAAAGGAATGGTCTGAAAGATGTTTTAAATTGATACATATTGTTTTCAACATCTTCATCAGCTGGAATACAACTAACTGCAAACTTTAGTTGTAAAGTCAATAAGAAATTATTTCCGCATCATTCCTGTTGCTACGATATCGATATCTTTGAAAACCACACTACCTTTCCATGACGAAAATATAAAAGTTCAAAATAGGGATGAAACCATTTAACAGACAGTGAAAAAAATATAAAAATTTTCAACTGGATATTTCAGACACATATAGAGTGTCCATCACCAGAATTAAAACTAAAAGACATTGATAAAAACAAAAAAATATATACCCAATAAACCAAAAAAATATAGTTCACTCCTCTTTCAATAGAACAGCGGAAGCAAATCTTCTTTACCTTTTCGGTTCCGGTTCATTAGATTTATCTGATATATCAAGTGAACAGCGGTCAAAGCTCTTTGGTGAAATGGGATTTAATTTATTTGACCTCAGTAAAATATTATAAATTGAATTCAATTCAAGTTCACCTGTATGTCTGTTTAAGGAATTATTCTTGAATAAATTTTTTTTTTTCAATTGTTTTCTTGAAAGTTCGCTTTAAACCTTAGTCCCTAGAAATCAAAGAAACATTCTCTCACAAAATAAAATGTTTTAAATAGTCATAAATATGTCCGACGAGAAGAGCCGATAGAGCCGACGGGAAGTCTTCAGAACTGGAATTTTGCTTTAAGGACGATGACAAAGAATTAAGATATTGCAGCAATCTCATTTTCAAATTCTGGCTAGTACGTCCCACATAAAAACTTTCACAAGCACATAGGATGTTATCAGCCCAGCTTTGCTGCTCTAGGGAAAGACGATCCTATCTGGAATTTAAAAAACAAGCCAAAGTATTACTACCTCTTAAAGCTACCTTCAAACTATTATTTTGTAAAATTCCTTTAAGTTCTTCACTCAGCCCTGGAACATATATGGCAAAGAACAAAAAACATCTTTTTTCTGTTATTTCCAGGATATGGTTAGAAAATTCCAGAAATTCTTTCCTTCTTTTCAAAAACGTCTGGCCGATTAACCAGCCTGGGTAAGAGTTACCTATTAAAGTTTCTTTTGGCAGTAATAATTCTACCTCAATGAATTTTGGAGAGCAAATTATAACAATGCGGTCAGTTAAGGAAACGATTAAACCAGTTTTTACTTGGTGAGCGTGACCGGAGATGAATGTCAAAAAGCTATTATTGTTAGTAGGTTCTCTGAGACAGTTTTCATTTTTGAATAGTAGTACATTCCAGAAAAGGAAGTTTCTTGTTCTCTCCTTATTCTATTGTAAATTTTAAATCACCTCTCCAAAAATTTATATATTCTAAGAAACTTTTTAGTTCCTCCTCCCCATAATTCCATATTGAAATTATGTCATCAATATATCTCTCCCAAAATTTGTGTTTTAAAAAATAAGAATCTAACGCTATTTATTCAATATTTTCTACAAAACAATTGGCTAATAAAGGACTTAAAGGGGCCCCAATGTGTAAACAATTTACTTGTTTGAAAAAAACCTCCGAATTGAAAAAAATAACAGAACGTAATGCACAATCTAGCTAAACTCCTAGTTACACCGACTTCCAAAACTGTTTCACCACTAAATAAGTCCAAATCTCTCAATGTATTTCTTTCAAGAACATTATCTTTGGCCTTTACATCAATATTCGTACACAATGATGCTACATCGAAACTTGAGATTATAGAATTTTAAAAAATTTCCACTTTTTTTAGTTTTCTCACAAGTTCTGACGAATTCTTAATGTAAGAAATTTTTTCAACATGACTGGTTTACATAATGATACTAATCAATTGTTAAGAGCACTTTATGGTGACTTTGTACGTGCAACAGTTGGTTGTAATGGCAAGTTTGGCTTATGTATCTTTGGAAGTCCCTATAATTTAGGGCAGAAGGAACTTCTATGCATTTGTAGTAAGGTTTTTGTAAAAGTTCCAGTAGAATAAATCATCTATTCAATAGAAACATCTTTACACAGAAGCCCCACCCGAATCAAAGATGTTAGCCTACTAAGAACTTCTACAGTGAAAACACTGTCAAAGTTTGCTTTAAAATCAGAAATCCCTAGCAATTCTATCAAAGATGTAACGATTCTTAATAATTATACAAGGGGTGAATCTATTTCAATTACAAAAGCAGACAAGGTTAACACTTTAATGGTAGAGGATATCAAGGACTTCGATTCAAAATTAAACATTTAACTGAAAGATGAAAAACATTTTTTTTTTCAATTCAGTGGGGTTTTTTGAACAATTAAATTGCTTACCCATGGGGGTCCCTTCAATTACTCTATTAACAAATTGTTTTGTAGAAAATATTGAAACAATAGCCTTAGATCCATATTTTTTTAAACGCAAGTTTTGGAGGAGATATATGGATGACATAATTTCAGTATGGAATTATGGGGAGGAGGAATTAAGAAGCTTTCTAGTGTATATTAATTTTTTGGAAGGTGATTTAAGATTTAAAATGGAATAGAAGAGGATAAGAAACTTTCTTTTCTGGATTTTCTACATTTAAAAAAGGAAAATAGTATGGATTCTAAAATTTACAGAAAACCTACTAACAATAATAGATATTTGTCATTCGTCTCCGGTTATGCTCGACAAGTAAAAATTGATTAAATCATTTCCTTAACCAACTGTATTTTTAGAATCATTTCTCGAAAATTCATTTAGGAGGAATTTTTGTTGTTAAAAGAAATTTCAATTGGCATTACCGAGGTTTGTTAATTGACTAGACTTTTAGGAAAAGAAGGAACAAATTTCTAGAATTTTTTAATCATGGCCAGGATACAACAAAAAAGATAAATATTTTTTGTTCTTTACCATATGTTCCAGGGCAGAGTGAAAAACATGAAAGAATTTGATAAAATAATGGTTTAAATGAAATTTTAAGGGGTAGTAATACTTTGGCTAGTTTTCTAAATTCTGGAAAGGATCAAACTTCCGTAGAGCAACAAAGTGGGATTTATAAAGTCCCATGTACTTGTGGAACTGATTCTATGGGACGTACTAACCAAAATTATCAAAATGAGATTACTGCAACAGTATGATTCTATATTATCGCCCTTAAAATTCCAAACCTGTAGATTTCAAGTTGGATCTATCGAAACATATTTATAATAATCCAAATCGTTTTATTTTGTTTCAGAATGTTTCTTTGATTTTCTAAGGACCAAGGTTTAAAGCAAAATTTCAGGAAAAAGAATAAAATTGAAAAAAAACTCATTAAAGAATAATTCCTTGAGCAGAGATACATTTGAATTTGGATTAAATTTAATTTATGATATTTTACTGAAGTCAAATGAAGTAAATATCATTTCACCTAAGAGCTTTGACCTCTGTCCACCTGAAATGTCAGATAAATCTAATGAACCGGAACCAAAAGGTCAAGGAGATTCGCTTCTGCAATTGCATTGAAAAAATAAGAGCAATAAACTATTTGTAATTAGTTTATTGGGCATAAATTTTGTTTTCTTTATTAATGTGTTTTAGTTTTACTGCTGGTGATCGACACGTGATCGACATGTGTCTAAAATATCCAGCTAAAAGTTTTATATTTGTTTCACTGTCTATTAATGGGTTTTATTCTTTTTTGAAATGTTGTATTTTCGTCATAAAAAAGCAGTGGGGTCTTCGAAGTTATCTACGTCAAAGCTTATAGATATAATGTGACCAAGGTGGTGTCTAGATGTATTAACACCCATAAGAGACACGCAATTGTTATAAATCAACGAGATTTTCTTCATCAATGGAAGAAGAAAAGGATTTTGCCACCCTCAATAAAATTCAATTTACGTTTAGCCAGTTTTAAAGGAGAAGAGTTCGAACGAGGTCTACATTTCAGGACTTTAAATCATTTGATTAAAAATAAAAAGAGAAAAAGGTCTTTATTAATGAAAGACAAAATTTTCCTGGAAAATGATATATATATATGTGATTTTTGTTTTATTCAACAGACAACAAGAAATCATTTCGATCATGACTTTCACCTTTCCAGAGAAAGATTGTTTAATTTTTTTTCAAAATTATCTGAAAATGAAATTGTAATACCTTCCTTAGCTCTTGGAACAGGTGTAGTTAATTTTTCATCAAGGACCTTAAAATTAAAACAAAAAATGTCCGTATTGGAAAAAATTCCAAAATTTTTCTTTAAAACTAATAAATTCCAAGTAGTAGAAATAATTTCTTTAATAGAAACATCTTTACACAGAAACCCCATCCTATTCAAAGATGTCGCCCTAGTATGAGCTTCTACAGTGAAAACTCTGTCAAATTTTGCTTTACATCTACACATCCCTAACAATTCTATCAAAGACATAGTGATTCTTAATAGTTTAAGAAGGGATTAATCTATCATTATTAAAAAAGCAGGCAGGGATAACACATCTGTGGTAATGTATACTAAGGACTACGATTTGAAATTAAACGTTTTACTGAAAGATGAAAAAACGTACAAAAAACATTCTTTTGACCTAACTGACTCGTACACAAAGAAGCTTAAGAACAAGTTAAAGAGTTTGAAAAACGCAGGGAAGATTAAACCTCAACTTTACTACAAATGCTTACCAAGAACTTTTTTGTACCCTAAATTATATGGACTTCCAAAGATAGATAAGCCAAACCTGCCATTACGACCATTGTTGCAAGTACAAAATCACCAACTAGTGCTCCTAGCATTTGGTTATTGTCATTATGTAAGCCACTCATGCCGACAAAAATTCTTACATTAACCATTCGACAGAACTTATGAAAAAACTAAAAGAAGTGGGAAGTTCTTCAAATTCTATAATCTCAAGTTTCGACATAGTATCAATGTATACAAATATTGAGGTAAAAGCCGCAGAAAATCTTTTTGAAAGAAAGATATAAAAAAATTTGGACTTAATTGGTGGTAAAACAGTTTTGGAAGTCAGTGTAATTATGAATATAGTAATCTTTTTCAATACGCTCTCTTATTTTTTTCAATTTAGGGGTTTTTTCGACCACATAAATGGTTTGCCCATGGGGCCCCCGTTAAGTCCTTTATTACAAATTGTTTTGTAAAAAACATAAAAACTATAGCGTTAGAATCATATTTTTTGTATAAATTAGGGAGGGGGTGATAAATGGATGAAATAATTTCAGTGTGGAATTATGGGGAGGAGGAATTAAAGGGTTTTTATAACATCTTGACTTTTGGCGGGGTAATTTAAAATTTACAACAGAATAAGAAGACGATAAGAAACTTCCTTTTCTAGATGTTTCACTTTAAAAAAATGAAAATAGTCTGGATTTTAAAATTTACAGAATACCTTCTTATAATAATAGATTGTTGTCATTTTTCACCGGTCACGCTCACCAAGTAAAAATTGGTTTAATTATATCCTTAACTGACCACATTTTTAGAATTTGCTCTCCAAAATTTATAGAGGAGGAATTATTGTTGTTAAAAGAAGTTTTAATAAGTAACCATTACCCAGGTTAGTTAATTGACCAGACTTTTTGTAAAAGAAGGAAGAAATTTCTAGAACTTTTAATTATATCCTTGAAATAACAGAAAAGAAATATATTTTTGTTCTTTACCATATGTTCCAGGGCTGAGTGAAAAATTTAAAAGAGTTAAACAAAATAATGGCTTAAAGGTAGCTTTGAGAGGTAGTATACTTAGCTAGTATTTTAAGTTCTGGAAACGATCAAACTTCTGTAGAGCAGCAAAGTGGGGCTTATAAAATCCAATATACTTTTGGAAGCTTTTATTTGGGATGTACTAACCAGAATTTGAAAATGAGATTGCTGCAACATAATAATTCTATTACATCGTCCTCAAAGCAAAATTCCAAACCTGAAGATTTTATGTCGGCTCTATCTGAACATATTTATAATTATCCAGATCATTTTATTTTGTTTGAGAAATTTTCTTTAATTTCTATGGATTAAGGTTTAAAAAACATTTTCAGGGAAACAATTGAATTAAAAAGAAAAATATTCAAGAATAATGCAATAAATAGAGATACAGGTGAATTTTAATTGGATATCAATTTATAATAGTTTACTGAGGTTGAATAAAATAAATGTCATTTCACTGACAAGCTTTGTTCTCGGTCCACCCAATATGTCAGATAAATCTAATAAATTGGAACCGAAAAGTTCAAGGAGATTTGCTTCCACTGTTACATTTAAAAAATTAAGAGCAATAAACTATATACAATTAGTTTGTTGGGTATAAATTTTGCTTATTTTTTTAATGTCATTTAGTTTTTCTGCTGATGATGGACACTGTATATGTGTCTCAAATATCCATTTAAAAAACTTTATGTTGTTTCACTGTCTATTAAAATGCTTCATCCCTATTTTGAACTGTTAAATTTTTGTTATTACTGCGATGTTCAAGAACAAAAAATTAGAACAATATATGTTTTTCTTTTATTTTATAATAAATGCATATCCTTTTGTATCGACACAGACAATATTACACTTAAAAAAAAACTCTTAGAAAAGCCCGTTACCCTCGAGGGTGTGGCGGCCTCTGGTGGTGGCTAGCTGAAAACCACATCCCCTATCTCCAGGCCGGCTGCAGGCACAGGGGTAAAATAATTTCAAAGTTTGTAAAAATACATTGAAAATACGACAGCAACAACAACAATAAGTCTGCCCTGCTTACACAAAAAAATAAAGCTAAGAAAATTCTTCCATCTCCCGCCTACTATTTAATTTAAAGGATTTTTTTCAAGACCGAGACCAAGACCTTGTCTATATTGAAGACATAAATATCAATCTGGATTGAGGTAGGTCCGATAGGATAGTAGCCTTCCAACACCCTCACATGCATAACCCTTTTCTGATATGGCTTCTATGGCAGTTTTTCTACTCTAACTCTGTAGTTTTTAATTTTAAAGATTAAATCACCGTTACTTTAGAACTTAGAATTAAACTTCTCTACACAGAGTTTCTATAACCCTTCGGATCCTCAAGCACACCGTGGGATATCAAATCGCTGCCTGTCATGGATTTTAGATACGATAGTATTTGGGGTCTGGTACTTCACTAGCTCCAATAAATAGACTCGTCCCAGTTGGTAAAATTCGTGTGAGAGCTAAAATTTTCACCAGTTTTCACATCATTCAATAGATTGTCAGCTTTAAATTTTAACCAGAGCAAATAAGTGTCTCAATAACACTTGAAATTGTCCCTTCTCTGGATACTGAAACTTACACACATTGTAAAAATTCAAAAATCTTTTTTGGAGATTTCTAAAATTGCGCTACCTCCAGCAATGCTTTTATTCAAATAACATTTCTTTTATTCTCCTATGCAAAAAGACCATGGTGGAGTCTATAATGATAATCGATGTAAAGTTTGAATGGGAAACGATTTGAGCACATTCTTTTGGGTCAGTGAGAACGTCACAACGGATCCTATTGCACAGACTCTCACACATTTTACCAAAGGCTTGATTTAAATGAGCCAAAAGATTTCTCTTCAACCTTTTTTTTGCTTCTAAAAATTCACCAACAAAAGTGTCAATGAGAGGTTTCATGTACAACTTTTGATAAAATTGGAGGGCTCTATGAATCCTTCTGATCCTGAAATCGTTGGCCACCATCCATTGCAAAGAAACGCGGGGATCAATAATATTCTGTTTATTATTAAGGTTGTTTGGAAAATTTCCAATGCTTAACCCCATCCTTTGCCAAACAAATATTATGTCAACTCAAAAAGGCCTTATAGTAGTAGCAGTAGTAGTATTATTAATAGTAGAAGGTAGTAGTAGTACTAGTATTAGTAGTATTGGTAGTAGTAGTAGTAGCAGTAGTAGCAGCAGTAGTTGTACCGAGTAAAAATAGTCATAAAATAATTTGAAGTAAAATCTAATAGAAATGCCAAACGAGCAAATCTTTCTAAGAATCAAAACGAGCAAAATTTACAATGAATAATTAAGTAAAACCAGAGATAGCAATTACCACAAACAATAGGGGAGGTGGGTAACTTCCATTAAGGATTATAAAGGCCAGAGTATCTTTGTGTTTCCCGGTAACAGCTTTTAATTTAAGTCCTGCGTTTTCAATTATATAACAGCAATAAAAATTATATCTCAAGGTTAAAAATAACTAAATTTTGACTCCTATAAAAAAGGGTGAAAATAACCCAAAATGCAACATGACCTATATTTAAATTACGTCACCAAAAAGTAATTATAAAGGGGAATGTAAGAAGATTGTCTTTTGTGAGTGTGCATGTATATGAAAAGTGTTTTAAATCAATATACGAGTGGGGGGATTTACTCCCCATTTACCCTTTATTTTTGCGAATATCTTCTGATCAAGCACCAAATAGGGCAGCAGAGAAGACGACACCTTCAACTCTATTCCAAAAACACTTGATTTAAAAGTCAAAGCACTGCGGTTAAACAACATTGAGCTCTAGTGGACAGACTAGGGAGAAGGAGTGGTAGCCATTGCTCAATTTTACTTAAGATGATCCTCCCATCCCCATATTGAAGTTCCTGGCCTAACTGCGAAGAAACGAAGATCAGTGTCCCTGGTTTGGACCTTAGGGGTTGAGTGCTGTCTTATTTTACTTACTGTATCTTCGTGTATCATGGGGGATGTGTACTATCTTCTAAAAATTTTGCTGTTTTGTCTGAGACAAAAGGGTGAAAATGTTTGCTTTTATCTTTGCCAGCCCCTCCCCTTACCAAGGGACTAAGAAGCGGATTCCGCCAGATTAGCATTCGCTGTTAGCTGTTAAAGTATAAACCCCCATGATATAATTGCTGAATAAGAGCTAAACACTCGGAAGTAATTTCAGATACGGGTTAGCTTACAACTATTTGTTGAATAGTTATCTAGGAACTTGTGTTTTTTTAAAATTTGTGCGATAAAAAACTGGGTTTTGATGTTTCTATGAGCAAGGCTTCATGAATACATTTGATGACTAATTTGAAAGTAATTACTTATAAAGGTTTATCTTGACTTCGCTTATTCATTACAATGCAAGCACTAGATGAGCACTAATAAAAATCTCTCATTCAGAAGAATCTTGATGCAAATAATCATGCCATTGCAAATGGTTTTTTCTACGAATAGAATATGTGCTCATGTATGTATACAAACTATATGTCTCTTGTACTATATCAATTTTTTGCCTGTTGGAGTATGTAAATGAGGCTTATGTTACGTGCAATAAGGTTCAGGCTATAATCTTTAGAGATTTTTGTCCCTTCCCTGGTGTCTGAGACTATACTACTGGTTGCAGGGGTTAGGTTGCATGGGGTTCAGTTACCCTTAGTTCAGTTGCAATAGGACCATATAGAAGTGGTGAAGTTGTTATTCATTGTAAGAATCAATACTAACTCATGGAACCACCTTATCATACAAAATTATAAGCCACATGTTTACAGATGAACAGTTCTTATAAACAAGGCTTGTTCCTAAGTTATGTGTTAAAAAAGGGCCCTGAGTATCCCACACGGTGAGTAACTCTGTGAAAATTCAAATATAATTGGAAAATTTACAGGGGGAGCTAAAGACCGCCTGAAAAACAGGTTGCTACCATTATATGAATTACTGTTACCACTGTTATAACCATTGCTAAGTGTATGAAGGTGAAATTTTCTGGGAATATTAAGGAGCGGGGTTGAAGTGAATCTCAATATACCGTCTGCATACAATTTGTCAATATGATGTATCAGTAATATCCCCAAAAACAACCTAGTGTCTAAAGTTGAAATTTACAGTCTTGATGTGGGAGATGTTGGACTAACAAAAAAGTAATATTTGAATTTATAATTTACTACTTCTACTGCTACTAAACTACTACTTATGCTAAACTACGATGCTGCTTCTATTAAGATTACTGTTACTGCAACTGCTTCAAAGATACAGCTTCTGCTGATTGTACTGCTACTGATATTACAAATGGATGTACTGCCACTGAAGCTAAAAAGGCAAAAATTTTAGAGAATGTTGAAATATTTTCTTCTATACAGAGAGCTCTTTGAGAAAACAATTTTTGGCAAATTTTTTTCAGGAAAACTGGATGAAGTACTCGGGAAAACTTGCAACTTGATAATGATTTTCCAAGGGTAAAATTATCAAAAATAACCATCAATAAATGACTAAGCCCAAAACGAGCAAAAATTACTATGAATAACAGAGTCAAACTCAGAACGACCAGAAAAAAACATAAATAGGACTGGCACTACCAATACATTTTGATTACCCGAACATAAATTGCATTTTACTAAAAGTAAAATAAATAATAAATGATTTTGACTTAATAACCAAAATTCATTAAGACTTTAAGTAATAAATGAAGTACCTGTACATTAAAAACTAACCCACATTCATTTGTGTTTTAGGAATTTAGGTTATGATATTTGCTTTTTGATATTATAAGAAATAGGAACATCGAAAAGGATTGTTTTTAGCAGATTATAAATCATGATCTAGTCTTCAGAAGTGGTGGGAGGGGGTAGTCAGTCCTCCTCATATTAACTGTTGCCTGTTTTGAATGAGACTCGGTTATCTATTGTAATTCCTATTCATTTTGAGTTTTATTTATTTATTGATGGCTGTTTATGGTAGTTTTAAGTTTGGAAGATTATTTGACTTTATTTCTTCTCGTTTTGGTTTAATAGACCTCTTTAGTTTTCTTTGAAAAACTCATTTTGTGGAGAATTGTTTTTATTAATCAAAAAAAAGTTATTCTAGCTCTTAACAATATTTTTTTAAATGAAACTTTCAGTTCCTTTTAAATTCATCTATAATCCAATCCATCAAACCTAGGTTTTTGAAAAACTGCTAAAAACTTCCGGTTTTATACCACAAATTAAACTGTTTCTTTATACTTTAAGCATCTCTGAAAAATAAGAAAAACCTCTGATTGAACGTATATGCCCATGGCTTTCATTTTAAATTCAAATGAGCTGTCAGGTTCTACACAAAAGAAAAAACCAAATACCTCAAAAGTAAAGATCGCAAAATCCTTGACACAGGCCTCAAATCAACTACGGTTAATTTTTTTCTGTCAAGTGGACACGAATGATTTGTGTTCAACCACGTCAATATACAAAGTTTACAAAAAGAATGTTCGCATTTAGGAGCCTGAAATATAAACACAAGAATTATCTAGTTAAAATTACTCATAGTACGTTTAATAATATATATTTGTTTTCTTGGTTTAGAATTTTCCCAGCTATTCGTACAATTATGTTTATGTATACACAACATAAATGGTTTATTATAAAAAATATTATCGTATTTTAACCTATGAATTTACACACATAGCCCAAAGAGTTCCAAATTGCTGGAATATAAAATATATAGTTTAAGAGTCCCAATGACTTCTTATCAGTAGCTGTGTAGTTAAACCTATAATATATTAAAAGCTATAAGCGAGAAAATTTGTCTGACACTCAGCAATTCTCTCAAACTAATGGTCCTAGAAGTGCGAGAACCCATTTTACAAAAAACCTTTGCCCAATAGGGTATTCGAACAAAATTTTGACATGGGCATTAGGTTCAGCATTGTTCAAAAGTCCAAAATCTATCGATCTGAAGATAGTATACCACTCACAACCATTTGTAAAAATACTGTATGTTATGCAATTTAATTACTGTCTGAATACAGAATTTTTATTAGTAAATATGCCAATATTTTCCCAGAAGAATTGTTAATATTTGGAGATTTTCCACGATGAGAATTTTTAATGAAAAAAAATTGGAACCGGTGGGGAGAAGTTTAGTCTCTGACTGTTCAATTTTACCTGCCGTGAGAACGTTCACAAGGACTTATCCAGGGAATTTTGAGCGTCGATCGAATTTTTTTATTTCCGTGTTGGGGGAGGGGGATTTTTTGCGGAAGTAATTTTTTTGTCATGGGACTTTTAAAGACAAGAACGTAAGATTTGTTTAAGAATATTGCAGAGAAAATCTTCCCTGAAGAGGAGGGGATTCCCTTCATCATTTGAAACAAGATGCGAAGTTGAATAAAAACATGTTTTTAAAAATTAAAGTGAAGAAAATGTTTAACTAGGAATTGTTCGAAATCATATTTTTCGGTGATATAATTTTTAATACATTTAATACAGTAGAAAGTTTTCAAGGGAAATAGAGAAATATCCCACGGAGGAGAAAGGTGCATTTTCCAATATGATTTTAAAAAGGACCAGAAAGTCAAGTAAAGTAGTTGTGAAATAGCATTTATTCAGTGAACATTTCAAATACCAATAGTGCCTGCTTATTGCTCCCTATTCTGGATGTGAAATAGCTGTTATTGCTATTGCTAGTTTGCTTCAAGTAAGTAATTGACGGAGTTTTACGAATTATGCTACAGTTTATTTTTCTTGGAGTCAATTAATATTTTGTATTATGAAAGGAAAGAGGAAAAAGGAAAATCTGACGAGTCTTTTCTTACATCCAGTCCTATGGAATAAATCTAATTGAAATCGCTAGCTGATAGTTTGAATCTAGTTTTACAGACTGTTAATGAAAGTTCAACTACGTTAAATGAACTGAAAGCTACTTTTGGAGGACTAGAAAAAAGAATTTCTAAGATCAAAGAATCTATATTGGCATCGAAATTGGAGGTGGAAAGTATTGATCCTAAAGTGACTAGCCTTGATATAGAAACCAAAGGTTTGAAGAGCCACATTTCATTGTTTGTTGATGAAAATTCTTTTCTGAAATCACACCTATCTAGCGTAAAGCATAAAATGATGAAGCTGGAAAGAAAGAAACTGATATTTTCTAGTATGAAACGTGACAGTAAATGACACTGGAAACGCTAAGGCGATTGTTGATAATATAATTTTGTCAGGCCTTGGGATTCATGAGGTACCCAACTACACAACAGCTGATCTTAAGTCTGAAAAAAGTCTGATAAAGGTTGCTATGGAAAACAAGGAGCTGAAATGGCAGTTCTAAAACATGCTCAAAATCTTGATGAAATAAAAATAATATTAGTGACTTATATAATGGGAACCTCTGCAACCACAAATATTGTGTCTTTTTATTATATTGTTGTTATTTTTTGTGCCAACAGGAGCTTTTGCTGACTGACTATATTTATGAATTTTTTTGTTATTATTTGTAACATATGAGGAGGTATACAGGTATGGGTTCAGGGTATGTAGGTAGGGGTAAAAATGATTGTGATACAACTTAAGGATAAAATTGAACTGCTTGAGAGAAATTCTGTGAAATTTTATGAAGAAATTAATGAAATTCTGCGTAATGATTGGGAGGAGGCAATTTTTTAAGGCATTAAAGGTGTAAATGAGCCGTCAAAGTATATTTTTGTTTGTGAATTAATGATTGTTTCGGATTTGAATTGACAAGATCATTTAGTGCTTTTTCATTTAAATCATCAAAGGCTGAATAGTTCTTATGATTATTTATCGGAGTTGTGTTATAATGTGACTGAAACTTGTTTAAGTGCTGAAAATGAAAGACTATTAAATATTTTGTCTCATAGTTTTTTTAGGAGGAATAGAAGCGTATCTAAGCATGGTGGGTTGACGGTTTACGTTAGATCGGGCTTCAAAGCTAAGGTAAGAGAAAATTTATGGCAATATGTTGATATGATGTGTGAGACTTTGGTATTGGAGGTTGGAACCCAGACACAAGATAATTTTTTCGAGGTTATTGTGCATAAGTTGCCTCCTTCAAAATTATGCAGTTTTATGGGTGATTTTAATATTGGTTTGATGCAAACGAATGATAAAACTTGCCAAAGCTCTTGCGATTTAATGAATAGTTTTAGTATGTTTCCTACTATTAATGTTTGCACGAGAGTAACGGAGAATACCTCTAGTTTAATTAATAGTATGTTTGTCAATATACTGTCGGGCTTCAAAGCTAAGGTAAGAGAAAATTTATGGCAATATGTTGATATGATGTGTGAGACTTCGGTATTGGAGGTTGGAACCCAGACACAAGATAATTTTTTCGAGGTTATTGTGTATAAATTGCCTCCTTCAAAAGTATGCAGTTTTATGGGTGATTTTAATATTGGTTTGAAGCAAACGAAGGATAAAACTTGCCAAAGCTCTTGTGATTTAATGAATAGTTTCATATATGTTTTGAATATGTTTGCACGAGAGTAACGGAGAATACTGCTAGTTTAATTGATAGTATATTTGTCAATAAGACATTTAGTAGGCCAAAAGTAATCATCAATGACGTGTCAGATCATTATGTGATTATCGGTTGTTGTGATATTAAAGCTTCTTATAATGGTTCAATTAATCGTAATAGTTTTAATCAGCAGATTTTTATGAAAGGTGGTGTCCTGAAGTTTCGGAAAGTATTGAGCAGGTCTGATTGGTCCTTTTTAATCCAGTTTACCACTTTTGGTGAGAAATTTAGTGAATGGTATAGCAAAATCACTGGTATTCTTCGTGAAATATGCATAAGAAAAGCAACAAAAGCCTTGGATAACATAGAGTCTGAATAGTTCTATTGAAAAAATACATTGATTATACAGAAAATGTGTTTTATGTAACAATGACTTGGACCGAGATATATATATATATATATATATATATATATATATATATATAAGAAATACAATATTGCATTTAACAAATTATTAAGAAAGGCAAAGCGGCTATTTTACAAAGCAGTTTGAAGAGGCTAAGGGTTCCTCTGCAAAGAGTTGGAGAATTATTCTATTGGTTATTGGTGATAAAAATTTACCATTGCCACAATTTGTTGGTAACACTAACCATCACCAAGTTTTAAATTAAATGATCCATTATTTTTCAAAGTTTGAATAAAAATAAGAGCATTGATTGAGAAACGCTTTGAAGAAAGAACATATGAGAAATATTTGCCTCCTTCAAGTGATACAAGCTTCCTATCACAGAAAACCAACGTTCTTGAAGTGACAGAATATGTAAACGACAAGAAAAACGGCACTCCAGGATCTGAATTGGTATCTCAAAGTCTTGTTAAGGCCATTTTGCCATCTATTTTACACATATTTGTGGAAATGGTAAATGGGTGTTTCAAAGATGGAAAGTTTCCGGATATTTTTAAAAGAGCGAGAATTGTGCCATTGTATAAAGGTAGTGACCAAGATGATTACAATAATTTCAAACCGATATTTCTTCTACCTATATTTTCTAGAATTTCTTAAAAATAGATTTATGTTTGAATCGAACAGTATTTAGAGGAAAAGAATTTTTTTTAGTAATCAGTGTTCAGAAAGAAATATTCAACTGAACACACATTGCAATTTTGAAGACTTTGGTTGATTGTGCCTTGTATAGTTAGATGATGGTCGCTACAGTATTCTTAGACATTTTGAAAGCCTTTTACACAGTTAACCGAAGAATTTTATTGAAGACATTGGAGAATTATGGAGTGAGAGGTAGTATCATATATTTAATATCTTCATGTTTGAGTAACAGATACTTGTTTTTAAAAGTAAATGGTACGCAGTCTCATGATTTTCAAACTACATGTGGGGCTCCCCAAGGATCTCCCCTTGGCTCGTTACTTTTTTCTACATACAATAATGATATTTCTAATTTGATTTCTAACTTGTATCCAAGATTTGAAGTTAGACCCCTAAACGAGTAAAAAATCTAATATTATTCGCTGTGACCTTTCATATACAGTGGCAGGAAGGTCTGAACAAGAGCTGTTTCAGACGCTATCGGATAAATATGGCCAAGATTGGGAAGTGGCTGTGGCTCAACAAACTAAAACTCAATTACAGTAAATCAGCGTTCATAGTTTTTGGCATTTCAACAAATTATCATCCTTGGCTTAAAGAGTTTAAATAAGAAAAAAAATACATTAAAATTGGTATAATTCGAATTGATATTTCGCATGATTAATGTTAAAAGCTTTTTCCACAAGACAAGTTTTTCAAAAAAGAGCAAAGAGCTCCATTAAGCCATGAATGAGCAGAAATAATGTCAAATAATCTTCCAAGCGCAAAACTACCTCAAATAATTATCAATAAATAAATTAAACTCAAAACGAACACAAGTTACAATAAATTTACGAGTCAGACTCAAAACAAGTAAAAACTAACATGAGTATGGCTGATAACCCCTATGCCTTTTCAGCTTCAGAACACAATTTGCGCTTTACTGAAAAAATAAACAAACAAATGACAGTGGATTGCCAGTTTAATTTAAATATACTGGCATTTCTTCCTTAAAGTTTTATGAAACTCAAAACGAGCAAATATTAACATGAGTAGGGATGATAACTATTATGCCTTCTCAAGACCAGAACATAATTTGCGCTTTACTGAAAAGAAAAACAAACAAATAAATGACCGTGGATTGTCCGTTTAATTTAAATACTGACATTTCTTCCTAAAGGTTTTGACAATTTTTCATTTGTGAAAGTAAGAAAAGTGAAAACATTTCAAACGTATTTTGTCTCAGAAGTAGGTATAGTGTTGGACCTAAATGTTTCAACTTAATGCCCTCATTCGTTTTCGTTATATTGCTGAGATGTCTTATTGACAATCATAAAAACAACGCCTTTTGATTTATTTTAAAGTAACATTTAGTTTTAAGGCATAATGGGCAAATCGCACAATTGCGATGGTTGAGATGCTTGACATGCTTGTAATGCGATGCTTGACATGCTTGACATGCCTGATGGTTGACAATGATTGATGACATGCTTGCGATGGTTGACATCTGCGACCGTTGATTATCTGTAAAAAGCATACCTGCTGCACCGTTCCACTCTGAACAAAACGATTATTTCAAAATTTCAACTGGATGCATTTAGAAAATAAATGAGCTTGAGAGAAGTGCTGCCTAACCTCCAGTCTCTTGTTACTTTAAAAAATGGCACCAGATACTCGAGCTGTCATTGAAGTGCAAGGAGGAGGACTTCCCACTTCATATATCTAGTAAGAACATTTTAAACAAGTAAAAACAAAGTGGAAACATTTTAAAAGTATTTTGTTTTCAGTTACGTGCAAACTATGATCTGGTCTTGAGATAGCATGGGGGTTTCCAGGCAGGCTTATGTTAATTTTTAATAATTTTGAGTTATTTATTCACTCGGTTATTTATTGTATGATTTGAATTTAAATAAATATAATTAAAATTTTTTAATATTTTTAACTTTAACATATGAAAAATTTTCAAACCTTTAGGGAAAATATACATCAGTATGAGTGCATTAAACTGAAAATCAAAAGCCTTATTTTTCAGTAAATTACAAGTTATATTCTAATCTTAAGAAGGTATGGGGTTGTTAAACATAATTTCCATACCTTTCAACTATACCGAATAAAACAGCAATCTAGTAATTTTGATCCGATTTTTGTTTTAAATTGATGAGTATTGGGAGATGGTTGCCCTCCAGTCACTTTTGACAAGTAAAAAGAGCGATAGCCTTTTTAGTTTCCAAACAAATGAGCCTTTTTTGAAGTTTCTACGACAACAAATGGCAATCTCAAAATTTCTGTCAGATCACATCGGGAAAATAAAAGGTTCGGAGGCGGGAGTTATCCACCTCTCCATTCACTCTGAATCAAAAAATGGCACTAGAACTTCTTATTACCAATCCAACGAGTCCCGTCCTACGTTTTTGCGATCACCTTATCTATATATGCCTTATTTTACCCCCACAAAATATCTCAACTCTTGCCCTAAGGGCTGGTGGGTTGTCATCCTCAAAGACAAATTTTCAGTCCTTTCAATTACGTTGAACAAAATGGCTATCTAAGAAATTTCATTGAATTTGTTTGGGAAACTGATGGGAAAGGGAGAGGTGTTAGTTGCCCGCCCTCCAATCACTTTTTACTATTAAAAGGGGAACTAGTCCTTTCAATTTCCAATCGAAGGAGGCCCTTTCGAAGTTACCACGATATCTCATTTGGTGCAAAGCGCCCAGGTCTAAAAAAAAGAAAAAATATATTGTTCCCATATCACTCTTTACTTAGACAGCGCAATTGTGCTGCCTATGATACCTTACATGCCCTCATGCTATAACTTACAGCACTTGCACTGAAGGGTCTGGGGGTTGTCATCCTCAAACATATATGGCTATATTATTTTGAAAAAATAGCTGTCTCAAAATTTGGATTGGATGTGTTTGGGGAAATGGTGGGTGTGGAAGAGGTTTACGTGCCCTAAAATCACTTTAGAAGATTAAAAATAACACTATCCCTTGCAATTTTCCGTCGACTAAGCCTTTTTGAAGTTTTTACGGTAACAAATAGCTGTCTCAAAATTTATGTCAGATATATTTTGGGAACCCTTACCCTGAGGGCTGTGGGGGGGATATTCTCAAAAACCTAATTTCAGACTTTTCAATTTACGTTGAAAAGATTGCTATCTCAAAATTTTGATTCGTTATTTTTGGGAAAATAGAACGCTTGGGAGAGGGGTTTGCTGCCCTCCAATCCCTTTCGACTATTAAAAATAACCCTTTCAATTTCCAATCGAATGAGTATTTTTCGAAGTTTCTACGACAACAAATCGTCATATTTAAATTTCTATCAGATGCATTTCAGAAAAATACGAGGTTTTGGGGGGGGGGAAGTATCTACCCTCGGATCACTCTGAATCTTAAAAAGGGCACTAGTACCTCTAGTACCAATCCAATGAGCCGGAAACTAATAAGATCAGCCTTTTTATATATATATACTTTATATGCCCCAAGGATTCACTTACAACCCTAGCCCTAAGGGCTCTAGGTTTGGAAGGGGATCATCCTCAAGGAAATAATAAAATAACACATTGTGCCCACACCGCTATTTACTTAAGCAGCAGTTTTGCACTGTCAATGACATTGCTTGAATTTTTTCTTTTAGTTCAGTGTTTCTTTCAACATCGGTTAGATTTCTTTCCAGCTGAAGGTCTTTTATTAGCTAACCATCTAATATTTATAAATCCAAACCTGTAGAGGATCCTCTAGGACGTCATTGCATATTGAACAGACGAAATTTGAGTCAACATCTCCAACGAATCTGTCAATATTTATCCCCATCTTAATGTCGACTAGTTTCCATGTTCTAATAGCAATAAAATAATATGTCTTGTTTGACCTAGCTAATTTAGATCAAACTGTATAGAGCCTGAATGTGTCTTGGTTGGACGATCTTTACTTCAGCAACAATATTGTAGCTGAAAAATAAAAGTTATTTTACACCAAGTTAACACAAAATATAGTAGCAAAACCATAAAGGACGAACGGGTCAAACCCCAAACAACAAAACAACCATAAAGGAAAATTTGTTCCAGTATATTATCCAAAACAAGAACAAAGTTACCTCCCCTTAAAGGCTTTAAAGGTCCATGTTTGTCGAGCTATTCTGAAAAACAAAAACGAAAATCACGCATTCTGAAACATATTTCTCAACAACAAGAACAAAAATAAATCATCTATATTTATATGTGTAGAATTATTTTATGACTTAATTCTATTTCAATTCTAACCATAGAAAATTTAAATGGAAGATTATGAATTTTTCTTCAAATTCAATCTATTGAAGTGATATTTTAAATCAACAAATCAGCAAAATATTTTGTTAATTAAATTCCCATCAAGCTGAAACGAATGTATATAACATGAATAGAGTATCAATCAAAATAACTCAAAGCTAAATTTATTGCTTAAACTGTCATTAAATCATTATTTCTTAAAAATTATATAAAATTTTATTGAGTGATCGAGATTATTTTCTAGTGCTATAAAAATGTGTGATCAAATAAAAAGTACTGAAGATATCTGAACAAAAATGTTGCCAGAAAATATTTTCGGACGTCATGAATCTATTCTTTCTATTATTATTATTTATTGAAAAACCTGTCATATAAAAAAAGCAAAAGACAGAGCAACTAATAAAAGAAAAAAACGAAATACACACTGAGCGCTAAGACAAACACTTAAAAAAAAAAACACAGCAAAAACATCTTAACTACTGGGCCAATACCGATGACAAGGGATGGTTCAACTTTTGCACTCGGGAACTAATAGCAAGAAAATAAACCATAAATTAGTAATAAAATTTTAAAATTACGGCACGCCTTAAGGTCATGTCACAGATATACAAAATACAAAGTCTTGAACAAGACGGAGCAAAAGAGATAGAGAAAAAAAGGAAAACAAACAAACAAACAACAACAACATAAAAAGAAGCACAGAGTACTGGAATAGTACAGAATACCAGTCATATTCCCTGTTTTAATTGTGTTTAGCTATTAATCTCTGTGTTTATATTAATATATGTGTTGAGCTATTAATCTAGCTACTGAAACACTTGGGTCAGCAGTTTTAAACTGACGGACAATTTTTGAGTTGCTTTGCCAGGAAGGAAGGTGGAGAAAATATTTTGCAAAACGGAAGAAAATTATGAAACTAAAATCTAAGGTAAGGTGTCTGAGTCACCTTAAGAGCTTCTAAAATTTTACTGAAACGGCTCATAGGTTGAATGCGTAAGGTGTTTGGCTAAGAAGACCCTTATATTACAAATAAAAATGATTTTCAAACGCTGACTATTGAAGTTTATTAAGCCTTAAATTGACAAAAAGAAGTTTTTGCCTATAATCACTTTTGTTTTTAATAGCTAGAGCCAGAAATGAAACACCTTCCATTTTAAAAAGACAATTAGAAATGTTCATTATTACGTCAGATACACACCAATAAGTTCTATTTTCTAAATTTTAATTGAGTAAATGAAAATATTTTTTGTGAAATGTAAACTTTGAAATTTGTGTTTCAAAATTTTTAACGTTGGTAAGTGTGTTCGAGGTGATGTTCATTAGTTGTTTATCATAAGCTAGAATCAGAGGCAACAGTGTGCTGATTTTTTTTTTTTTTTTTTTTTTTTTTTTTTTTTTTTTTTTTTTTAAGTAGGGCAATACATAAAGAAAGAATTGTCGTAGAAATTTCGGACAAGAGTCCTTTTGATTTGAAATTGCAATGTCTAGTGCACTTCTGATATTAAAAAGGGATTGAAGGTCTGTCGAACCCCTTCTCCTTTGTCCATCATTTCCCCAAATACATCCAATTAAAAATTTTGAGGTAGAAATTCTCTGTTCTGCGCTTATGAAAAACGGGCAAATGTATCTTTGAAGATGACAACACCTCTCAGCCCTCAGGTCAAGGGTTGCAAGTTATGGACCGGGACATATATGGTTTTTACTAAATGGTGGTCATATAAACTTTGAATCGGGCTCATTGGATTAGAAATCAAATGTTCTAATGCCTGCTTAAAAGTCAAACTGATCAGAAGGCAACTAGAATCCCCTACCACTCAAAACATATTTTTCTCAGTTGCATCCGTTAGAAGTATATATATATATTTTTTTTCAATAGGAATCGGTACAGTTTATATTGTTCTTATTTCTTGATAAATAGTTTTGCCGTTACACCAGAAGGATCGGTTGGATGAATTAGAAAATGATGCTTTAGATGTTAATGAAATTTTAGAGTGTAAAATTGCTCAAGATAGTGTTGTAAAATGCCCTGAGCCAGTAACAAAAAGTCAGTATGTATCATTTGAATTTCCAATACGGAAAGAAAATAAGAGTTTTGTGTGTCTGAATGGAATTGCAATGTTACATCATCGTCTGAGGATATTGAAAATTTTTTGTCTGCTATGAATAGTAGTATTGATGTATTAGGTATTTGTGAAACGTTTTTAATTGTGGACAACTGTCTCTCGTCATACATTTTTCCTGGTTACCAAATGATTTCGAAGGTTAGAAATCGGATGAGACAAGGAGGTTTGTCTTTTTTGTTGAAAAATGGAATAAAATTTGAAGAAAGGGATGATTTATGACTTTGGATTGTAGGGAAGGTGGAAATTTTTTTTGTGGAAATTGTATTTGTTGAGAATAAAAAGATAGTAATTTGTTTGGTTTATAAACCACCTAGCACTCCCTCGGTTGAGTTCCTTGATTTATTTGAAGATTATTTATGTAAATTTCTGTCTGTAAAAAATGAATGCATAATCATGGGTGATTTTAATTTTGATTTGTTATGTTTGAATAGCTGTAATTTTAAGTTTTTTAACTTGATCTTATCGCATGGTTATTTTCAAATGAATCGCCTTCATTCTAGAATAACTGAACATTCTGCTACTCTTATTGATAATGTGTTTCTCCCTTCAAATTTAGTTCCTGATTCTTATTGTGATATCATGATCCATCCGGGATCTGATCATATTCCTGTTTCATGTACGATAAAGCAACGGAGTCCGACTTACGAAAAGTCTAGGCGTAAACTTATAAGAGATCTTCGGCCGGCAAATTTACATGAATTCCGTCAACAAATAAGTGTAATATCGTGGGAGAAAGTGTATGAAGAACCGGATCCCTCGCGTGCCCTTGACAACTTTCTTGGGATAATTGCTCCGATATTCGAGTCTGCTTGTCCCTTGAAACTTACTAGGAAAAAAGAAGAAGATATACCCGGAAAACCCTGGATTGATGAGGAAGTTGGTGAAGCTACAAATGCTCGTAACGCTTGCTTCTTTAAAAGTTTAAATGACTCATCTGAAGAAAGTAAAAATGAATATATTCGTCAAAGAAATCTAGTGAATAAGTTAAGACGTTCAAAAAAAAATATTACATCGAAAAATTTAATGAACAAAAAGGTGATATGCGGGGCACTTGGCAGACCATTGATAGCGTGATTTAAGGCACAGGTAAACATTATGGCCTCATAAATGCTATCACTGTCGAGGGTGTTACAGTCACTGATAAGCAGCAGATTGCTGGCGAGTTTGGTAAATTCTTCTCTGGTATTGGAAGTAGAATCAGGAAAGACACTTCTCACGGAGACCAAGCGAAAAGTGACACGCTCTTTGAAGATAATCGAGGTGATCATCATAAATTTCAATTTGAAAAAGCATCAATTAAAGAATTAACAAAAATTGTGAAAAATTTAAAGTCAAGTGCTCCTGGTATTGACGGTTTAAATCTGAAAGCATTCGAAGTAGTTTCAGTGTATCTACTACCTTGTCTTCTCTACCTCGTTAACCTGTCACTAAAATTCGGCCACTTCCCTAAAGCGCTTAAGCAAGCAAAGGTTCTACCACTGTTCAAATTAGGCAATAAGCAAGATATGACAAACTATCGACCTAAAAGCTTGTTACCACTATTCTCAAAGATATACGAGATATAGTACATCGACAGCTGTATGAATATTTAGACAAGCTATGAATATTAAGTGAGTCACAGTTCGGTTTCAGAACTAAACATTCAACTGTTCATGCGGCATACCATCCAATGGAGTGCGTTAATAGTGCCCTAGAAAGGAATCTTATCCCTCTTACTGTGTTCATAGATTTTAAAAAAGCATTTGATACCGTTGATTTTAATCTTTTATTAAGTAGGCTAGCTTGTTTGGGAGTCCATGAGAAGTGTTTAGATTTGCAAGGTAGGTCCATCAAAGTTATGATAGATGATGTGGTAGGGAAACCCTTCAATGTGAATTGTGGAGTGCCCCAAGGTTCGGCATTAGGACCTTTACTCTTTCTTATATACATGGATACAATGCGTTTTTACATTCCTGGTGCCGTAGTTACATAATTCTCAGATGACACAGGGCTTACAGTGATTGGGGAATCTGTCGAAGATCTTATAGAGATAACTAATGTAGCCTTGGAGAATTTATCCTAGTTCACAAAGCATAGTTTTCTTGCAGTGACTACTGAGAAGACTAATTATATGTTATTTAGTCGTATTGGTAAAGTTGTAAATAACTGTCATAGTATTCTTTTACAAGGTGTTTCCATTAGTCAGGTTTTTCAATGTAGATTTTTAGGATTTTATTTTGATGTAAATTTTAGTTGGATTCATCATTGCAAAGTTTTATCTTCAAAATTGGCTCGCGGAGTCGGTATTTTAAAAAGATTCAATATTTTTTTTCCTTTACATGTCCTGAAAGCAATTTATTATTCAATTGTCCATCCTTATTTAGTGTATAGTTGTTCATTGTATGCAAGCAATTTTTCTAGTCATGAAAAAGGGTCCAGATTATGCAGAATAAGGTAATTAGAAGTTTGGGTGAGTATCTTGCGTGTGGTAGTACTAGAGATAGTTTTAGAGATTTAGATATTTTGAAAATCGATTCTATTAAATCTCAACAGATTTTAATTTTTGTATAACAGGTTTTAAATGGATTGTCTCCTCAATATTTTAGAAGTTCTTATCGATATAACTCAAATTATCACGATTATTATACTAGGAGCTCTGATCAGTTGACTTGTGAAATCAGGCATAAAACGTGATCTGGGCTTATGATTAAACATGTAGGTGTTGTTATTTGAAACTCCATTCCAGAGAGTGTTGGGTGTTCTGAAAACCTTATGTTATTTAAAGTAAGAATAAAAAATTATTTTTTGAATAAATTATAAATCATATTGGTTAAATTTTTATTCCTTTTCTTTCTTTCTTTTTTTATGATGAGAGATGGCTGTTTAGAGATTGTATAGTGTTTCGTCTGTTTTTTTTTGTATTTTTTGAATTTTAATTTTGAATGAATAGTTATCATTTATTTGTTGTAGTTTTGCTGCTGAACAGGGACATTTTAGGTCCCTAAATTGAGCAGCATATTATTGATTGTAAGTGCAATTTTAGTAATTTTAATTTGATGGAATAAACGCATACCTACCTACCTACCTACCTACCTTATTAGACTGGAAATTCAAATTTCTAGTTAGAGTTACTTTTCTAGTTAAGATTCTAGTTAGAGTTAAGTTTCTCTTATCAGTTAGAACAACTGAAAAGAAAAATAACATTTTTTGATCCCTTCCCGTCCACCTGAATTCTTTGATTGTGTGGTCTTTCCTGTTTATATCCAGTATGTTTCATATTTCAATCAATGTTTTGTCTACCACTACCTTTTTAAAAAGCTTCCTTGGTTCACACCTGATTAAGTACGTACGCAAAGAACTAGTGCCTAAAATACTATAATACACAAAGAAGCTAGATTTAAAAATACTGAAATTTCCTATGATTTACTTTGTTCATGGTTGCAGCAGTAGCTGCAACCAAGTAAAGAGTGAACCACAGCCCTTAAGAACCAAAGTTTAAGAGACGTGTTTTGGAAAAAATGTCAAGAATCTTTCTGGTCGGAAAAAATTGCCATCTGGCACTGATTCAGAGATGGTAACTTTTATTTCGATGCATCTTAAAAGCAAAATCAAAAGCGAAAAGTGTATAGTGATTTGAAACAAAAGCCTGAAACCACAAAAGGGTTAAAAATGAAAAATACACCATAGGAGTCAGCAAGGTCTAAAGCCCTGTAAAAGAAAATTACAGTCCTTCACCTTGAACAACAAGGAAAATCGCTTTTTTGCGGGGGTAGCAGTGATATGTATGTTGTTTTTTCTTTTCTTTTTCCAGGACTGGTGGGTTACCAGAATACCATAGATAGATGCTTAAAAGCTCATTTACAAGCCGTTTTTGCATATCTACGTGCTTTTTATGATTCTCAATCTCTGCATTTGTCATATGACACTAAAATAGCACTTTTTGTGCCATTTCCCAAGGGGTGGGGTCAGGTGGGATATAATAACCTCGTAAACAGATGTTTAAAGAGCGAGGTGTTGAGGAAAGAGCAACCCCTCTCATATACGTATTAATTTATGTTAAACTTAAGTTCTAATGTAATGTAATGTAATGCTTATATAAAAGATACTGTTCATCTATGTATTACTATATATTACAGTGAATATTAATATATATTACTGAAACGTTCAAAAAATATGTTACAGGATTTCTATTTGCCAACATAAGATTCGTAACATATGTAACAAAAGATCTGTTTAATTAGAACAATAAGAATTTTTTTTATAGAGCTATAAACTTCAGCGTAAAGAGCGAGGTTTTGAGGAAAGATCAACCCCCTAATATGCGTACTAATTTCTGTTAAACTTAAGAGTCAATGTCACTCCTTATTCTTGTTATTTTTGTTTGTCAATTTTTTATATTTAATCTTCAATCTAGAACATATGACAATGTATCAAGCCTGCAGCTGTAGCCTACTTCAGAGTGACAACATACTTACATACTTGGATTCATTGGTCTCAAATGTATTTATTTACCGAACCAGAATTATGATAGTAATTGCAAAATTCTCAACTTTTTCTCAAAGGCTATTAGCTAATTCTTAGGATTATTATAATGCCATTGAAATTTTTTCTCATTTCGTCAAAAATGAAAATCCTTTGGATCCAAAAATTTCTTCATGATCTGATTCCTAGAATACATAAGGTTTTCGATTTTAAGGACAAAAACTTAAGGACATTTTTAGAAAAATACTGTCTAGTATGAAATATTGGGACTGGTGTTTTCCCTCCATGTAAAATATACATGGATATTCGAAATATACGTAGGATATTCACCTCCGCCAAAAATCAACCCATAAGAATCGTCCCAATATAAAGTAATGCAGCTCGGAGAAAGCACAGAATTAGTAGCTCAAATGTTAATTCGATTCCCTAAGAACTTTTTCATAGCCCCATGCTCCCCTCCCCCACTTTCTGCTTTTCGTCAAATCTTAAAAATAGGCAAAATATTTTTCTGTCGTCTAATGTAATTCCGCATAACATGTTAAAAAATCCTTATTATAACTTGGAACTCCTACAGATACATGTCTTCTACCCCCCCCCGCCCTTATGTTAATCCTATAATTTCTACAATCTCTCTCTAGGCCTAACTGTTGCCCTTGGAAATATACATCAATTTCTATTCTCTTGTCTCTCCCTAAAAACTAATTCTGTGTGAATGTAAAGGCTCAATTAGACATAGGCATGTTGTAGCATAATTCGCCCTCTCTTCGTAACTACATAATGAACAGAGAACCCAATTTTAGAATTTTCAAGAGTTTTAGTCCTTTTTTTATAGGTCGAAAATTCTTTGGGACTAACCAGCAGCACGGAGGAATATCTTCCACAGGGGATAATTTTCGGGGAGGGGGAACGCCTAAACCCGGTCTTTTTACTCCTGTAACAAATTCAATCTAGTTCCATGAAAACTCCCCCCCCCCGTCGCTCCAGTGGAGCAAATATCTTCCGGAGACAATTCTAGCAAGGCATTATGTTCCAAGGAAAGACCTTTTTATGGCGTTTGGTAAATACCAAGTGCCATACAGTGATCACAAATTCTGTCGGTTTGTCGGTCTACCGGTCTGTTGCTTTGTCTATCGGTCCCGGTTTTGCTAGATTAGGCACTTCCAGATAAGCTAGGATGATAAAATTTGGCAGGCGTATCAGGGAACAGACGAGATTAAATTAAAAATATTCATTTCCCTGATTTGACCATCTGGAGGGGGGAGGAGAGAGAAGGGGAGCAGTCAATTTGGAAAAATTGAAAAAATTAGGTATTTTTAACTTACGAACGAGTGAACGGATTAAATTGAAATTTGATAGTTAGAAGCATATCATATCTCAGAGCTTTTATTTAAATTCCGACTGGATCTGGTGACGTTGGGGGGAGTTGGGAGCGGGAATCTAAAATCTTGGAAAACACTTAGAGTGGAGGGATCAAGATGAAACTTGATGGGAAAAATAAGCACAGGTCCTAAATACGGAATTGACACAACCAGAACTGATTCGCTCTCTTTGGGGGAGTTCGGGGAGGGTTAAGTCTGAAAAAATAGACAAAATGAGGTATTTTTAGCTTACAAAAGAGTGTTCAGATCTTTTTGAAATAGTCATATTTAGAAGGGCCTCGTAACTTTTATCTCTTATTTTAAATTCCGACTGGATCAAGTGTCATTGGGGGGAGTTAGGGTGGGACTGGAAATCTTGGAAAACGCTCAGAGTGGAGAGATCAGGATGAAACTTGGTAGGTAGAATAACATCAATTTTTAGATATGTGATTAACCTAACCAGACGGAATCTGTTCTTTTTGAAGGGTGGGAGGGGGTTTTAGTTCGGAAAAATTAGAAAAATTGAGGTATTTTTAACTTACGAACGGGTGATCGGATCTTAATGAAATTTGATATCTAGCAGACTGTTGTATCTCAGAGTTCTTATTTTAAATCCCAACTGGATCCGGTGTCATTAGAGGGAGTGCGAGGGGAAACCTAAAATCCTGGAAAACACTTAGAGTGGAGGCATCGGGATGGAACGAGGTGGGAAGAATAAGCAAAAGTCCAAGATACGTAATTGACACAGCCAGAATGGATTCGCTCTCTTTGGAAGAGTTGGGGGGAGGATTAGTTCTGAAAAATTAGAAAAATTGAGGTAATTTTAACTTAAGAAAGAGTGACCGTTGAGAGTGACCGTGAGGTAGTTTTAAATTTGATATTTAGAAGGAACTCATGTCTCGGAGCTCTTATTTTAAATCCTGAACAGATATGGCGACATTGGGATGGGGGAGTTGGAGGTGGAAACCGGAAATCATGGAAAACGCTTAGTGTGGAGATATCAGGATGAAATTTGGTGCGTAGAATGAGTAAATGTCGTCGAAACATAATTGGCGTAACCAGACTGTATCCACTCTCTTTGGGGAGTTTGGGGGGTTCCAGTGCTTTGTTGAGTTCAGTGCTTCTGAACGTGCTAGGACGATGAAAATTGGTGGACGTGTCAGGGACCTGCACAAATTGACTTGGTAAAGTTTTTCTCCCAGATTAGAGCATGTGGAAGGGGGAAGGATGGGATGAAGGGAGAGAAAAATTCAAAAACGGGAGGTATTTTTAACTTACGAATGGGTGATCGGAACTTAATGAATTTTGAAATTTGGAAGGACCCCGTGTCTCAGAGCTATTATTTTATATCCCAAAGGGCATCAATCCTCTGATTTTTCTTTTAAATTAATCTATTGATTCCTAGAATTTTGCCATAGCTCATGCCATATGAGCTCTTTGCTCTTGGCTCTTCGGACCTCGTAACAAGTACCAAATGAGCTCTTAGCTATTGTTAATTATAATACGGTTACTTTTTTATTAAAACTTCAATCCATCCCTTCTGAGAAACATCCTGTCGTGCATTCCTGCTCCTACTTAAGCTAGTGAAACAAATATAAATATTGCTGATTGCCTTACATGAGGACACATATCTCCTATAAGAGAAATACATCTGTGAGGAATTATATTTAAAAAAAAAACAACTTAACATGGCAATCGGTTCAATGCAATAATAAATAAAAAAAAGTTTTTTAACTGCATGTAAGGAGTGACACTAAAACTGAAGACGAACAAAAATTATTCGGTATATGATAGGGGTTGTCCTCTCCTCAATGCCCCACTCTTAAAGCTAAAGTTTGACTATTTCTCACAACTCTACGTTTAAAACAATAAAAAACTTTAGCAGAAAGAGCGAGGCGTTGAGGAGAAGACAGGACATCCCTTTTTCTACAAGGAATAATTTATTTTCGTTTTAATTTTAATTTTGCCCCTTACTGGCAGTTAAAAAAACTTGTTTTCACATTTACTTTCTGTACGTTATTAAATTAATGCAGGTTTTGATTTTGGCTGACCGCACATAAACAATTAAAACGAAATTTGCGTATTAATTTTTTTTTACTAAATAGCTTTCTCATAGTTTTTGATCGGACGATTTAGCTTAAAAAAGGGGGGGGAGGAGGCCTTGTTGCCCTTGCTCAAAAAGGCAAATAGAACTTTTTATTTTTTATGGAGATTTTTATTAGCAATTAATATACCTATCCTACGAATTAACTTGCGTAACAAACTTCTATATTTGTGTATTTTTACTACGTGTATGAGGGGGTTCAATCCCTCGTCAATACATTGCTCTTTATATTAAAGCTTGAATTTTATCCTAATTCTTTAAGAATGGCCCCTACTCACAAAGGCCGTAGAATAAATAGTCAAAGTCACTAAAAAATATTTTAGTGTAAAGAGCGAGGTATTGTGAGGAGATTCTACTTCCAGTTATTTTGCTTTACTTCCAGCTAAAAAAAATTATATTTATTTTCTCATTGTTTTTTTTTAATATTCTAGAAAATCTTGCGCTTCCTTCATGGAAATTATCTTTCCTCATTATATTTTCTTCCATGGAAAGATCATCCCACTTGACTGAATCCCCCAACCCCCCCCCCCCATTAACGCAAAAAAGTCCTCCTGAAAACGTCTGTACACTTCCCAATAACCATTACTATATGTAAACAATGGTCAAAGCTTGTAACTTGCAGTCACTCCTACGAAGACTCTAGAGGATTAAGTCGTACCAAAAGACATAACTATTAGGGTTTTTTTTACTATGCTGGAAAAATGGCTATCCCAAAATTTTTATCCAGGGACTTTTCAAAAAATTTGTGTTGGAGGGGGCCTAAGTGCCCCCCATCTTTGTTACTTGAAAAGTGCTTTAAAACCTATAATTTCCGTTAGAATGAGCCCTCTCGTGACGTTCTAGGACCACCGGGTTGATACAACTACCCCTGGAAAAAAAACATATCCGTGATCTATTTTTTGGCAAAAAATCAAAATTTTTTATATAAGAGCTTGAAACTTGAACAGTAGAATTCCTTGACACGTTGAATTTTACCGTGCGATTTTCATTAAGATTCTGTGACTTTCAGAGTGTGTTTCTCCCTCTTTTCTAAAATAAAGCAACTTGTATATTCACAATAAGAATACAAATGCGATTCTTTTGATGTAAATAAATAAAAAAAACAAGTTTTTTTTTAACTTAAAGTAAGGAGCAACATTAAAACTTAAAACGAACAGAAATTACTCCGTAAATGAAATGGGTTTTCCCCTCCGCAATCCCTCGCTCTTTACGCTGAAGTTTTTAATTGTTTTAAAAATTAGAATTGTGGCAAAGAGTCAAACTTTAGCGTAAAGAGCGAGGGATTGTGGAGCGGAAAACCCATTTCATGTACGGAGTAATTTCTCTTCATTTTAAGTTTTAATGTCGCTTCTTACTTTAAGTTAAAAAAACTAGTTTTTTCCATTTAATTTCTGAACGTTTTTGAATTAATTCATGTTTGATTTTGGCTCGCCACACATAAATTATTAAAATGAAATTTGCATACTAAATAAGGCTTTCTCTTAATTTTGATCAGACAATTTTGAGAAATAAGGGGTGGGGAAGGAGGCTTAGTTGCCCTCCAATTTTTCGGTTACTTAAAAAGGTAACTAGAACTTTTAATTTTTAACGAAAGTTTTTGTTAGTTAAAAATATACGTAACTTAAGAATTAACTTACGTAACAAACTTTTATATTCTTATATTTTTATTATGTATATAAGGGGGTTTGTCCCCTCGTTAATAACTCGCTCTTTATACCAAGTCTTTTTATACTAAGCCTTATACTTATACTTTTATACTTATTTTAAGCCTTAGTATACTAAGTTTTGTCCCAATTCCTTAAGAATGACCACTGAATCAGAAAGGCCGTAGAATAAATAGTTGAAATTACTAAAAATACTTTAGCATACAGAGCGATGTATTTATCTCCTCCTAAATACCTCGCTCTTTATGCTAAAGTATTTTTAGAATCCCTCATATGATTAATAATCTCTGTTCGTTTTAGGTTTTAATGCTACTCCTTACTTTCAATTGAAAAAACTTTTTCCTGTTTATTTCTTTTTTTTATAGTAATGCTAGAAAATCCTGCACCCTTTTCATTGAGTTTCTCTTCCCCAATGACATGTTCCTCCAAGGAAAGATCCTTTCACATAGCCCCCTCCCTTTAACCCAACCCCTTAAACCAAAAGAATCCCCCTGAAAACGTCTGTACAATTTCCAATAACCATTACTGTATGTAAACACTGGTCAAAGTTTGTAACTTGCAACCCCTCCCCCAGGGAGTGTGGGGGAGTAAGTCGTCCCCAAAGACATGGTTGTTATGGTTTTTGACTATGCGGAACAAAATGGCTATCTCAAAACATTGATCCGTTGACTCTTGGAAAAAAATTAGTGGTGCCCTCCAATTTTTTTGGTAACTTAAAAAGGGCACTAAAAATTTTTATTTTCATTAGAATGAGCCCTCTTGCGAAATTTTAGGACCAATTGGTCGATAGGATGACCCCTGGGAAAAAAATAAACTCGCACCCGTGATGTGTCATGTGGCACAAAATACAAAACTCCACATTTTTGTGGAGTTTTACATTTGTGTAAAAAAAAACTTGTTTTTTTTATTTAATTTCTGAACGTTTTTGAATCAATGCATGTTTTGATTTTGGCTCACCACAGAGGAATAATTAAAACGAAATTCACATATTTATGTTTTTGGCTAAATGGCTTTCTCATAGTTTTGATCGAATGATTCTAGAGAAAAAAGAACGGTGGAGGAAGCCTAGTTGCCCTGCAATTTTTTGGTTACTTAAAAAGGCAACTAGAACTTAAAATTTTTTACGAATGTTATTGTTAGTAAAAGATAAACGTAACTTATAAATTAACTTAGGTAATGAACTTTTGTAATCTCATGTTTTTATAACATATATAAGTGGTTCGCCCCCTCGTCAGTACCTCGCTCTTTACTCTATAGATTAAATTTTGTCCCAATTTATTAAGAATGACCCCTGAATCACAAAAGCCGTGGAATAAATAGTTGAAATCACTAAAAATACTTTAGCGTAAAGAGCGCTTTATTAGGAGGAGGTGAGCCCCTCATATGCGTAAAAATTTCTGTTCGTTTTAAGTTTTAATACTGCTCCTTACTTCCAGTTGAAAAAACTTTTTCATATTTATGTTTTAATTTTTTTTTAAATAATGCTAGAAAATCCTACACTCCCTTCATGGAAATTTTCTTCTCCAAAGACAAAATCCTAGATGGAAAGTTCACCCAACATATCCCCTTCTTGTCAACCCCTCCCCCAACCAAAAATCCCCCTGAAAACGTCTGTACACTTCCCAATAAGCATTACTATGTGTAAGCACTGGTCAAAGTTTGTAACTTGTAGCCCCTCTCACGGGGACTGTGTGGGAGTAAGTCATCCCCAAAGACATAGCTATAAGGTTTTTCGACTACGCTGAATAAAATGGCTATCTCAGAATTTTGATCCATTGACTTTGAAAAAACAATTAGAGCGGGAGGGGGTCCAGGTGCTCTTCAATTTTTTGGTCACTTAAAAGGGCCACTAGAACTTTTCAGAATGAGCCCTCTCGCAAGATTCGAAGACTACTAGGTCGATACGATTACCCCTGAAAAAAAAACAAACAAACAAACACGCATCCGTGATCTGCCTTCTGGCAAAAAATACAAAATTCCAAATTTTTGTAGGTAGGACTTTGAAACTTCTACAATTGGGTTTATAAGATTTTATGACTTTTAGGGGGTGTTTCCCCCAGTTTTCTAATTTAAGGCAGATTTTCTCAGGCTCATAACTTTTGATGGGTAAGACTAAACTTGATGAGACTTGGCATGCAGGTTGCTGAAATGCATACCAATTTCCATTAACCTAGCACGTCCAGAAGCACCGAATATCAAATATCATTAATATCTGAACACCCAATTGTAAGATAAAAATACCTCATTTCTTGCAATTTTTTATCTCCCTCCAGCCCCAAGATGGTTTTATCGGGGAAGTGACTGTTATCAAGTCAATTTTTGCAGGTCTCTGACACAGGTCCCTGACAAGTCTACCAATTTTCATCGTCCTAGCACGTCCAGAAGCACCGAACTCACCAAAGCACTGGATATCCCACTATTCCCCCAAAGAGAGTGGATCTGGTCCATTTTTGTCACTCACGTATGTAGAGCTTGTGTTTATTCTTTCCATCAAGTTTCATCGTGATCTCTTCAACCTAAGCGTTTTCCGAGATTTTTGGTTTCCAAAATTTTGTCTCCCCTTCCAACCCCCTATGTTCCCAGATACAATTTGAATTGAAAAGAGAGCTCTGACGCATAACATTTTTCTACATATCCAGTGTCATTAAGATCTGATCACTCATTCGTACGATAAAGATGCCTCAATTTTCACGTTTTCTAAGATTTCTGGTTTCCCCCTACAAATCCCCCAGTATTACTGCATCTGGTTAGTATTTAAAATAAGATCTCTGAACCATAGGATCCTTCTAAATATCATATTTCATTAAGATCTGACCAACCGTTCGTAAGTTACAATTACCTCATTTTGTCTAAATTTTCTGAATTAATCCCCCCCCCAAACTCCCCCAAAGAGAGCCAATGCTGTCTGGCAATTTCAATCACGTATCTAGGACATGTGCTCATTCTTTAAACCATGTATCATCTTGATCTCTCTACTCTAAGTCTTTTCAAAGATTTCCAGTTTCTTCCTCCGACTCCCCCAGTGTCACCAGATCCGATCAGCTCTGAGACAGGAGGTCCTTCTGAATATCAAATTACATTCAGAATTTATTGCTTTTTGTAAGTTAAAAAAAGCCTACTTTTTTAATTTTTCCGAATTACCGAATGAGGCCCCCCCCCATCTCACCAAAAGAGAACATATCTGGTCTGGTTATATAAATCATGTATATAGGACCTTTTCCAAGATTACCGGTCCCCATTTCAACTCCCCCCTATGAGTCTGGATCCAATAGGGATTTAAAATAAGAAATCTCAGTTAAAAATACCTCATGTTCCTAATTTTTCAGAATCAACCCTCCCTCAAACTCCCCAAAGAGAGTGGATCCGTTCCAGTTATGTCAATCACATATCTAGGACTTGTGCTTATTTTTCCCATAACATTTCATCCCAATCCCGCCATTCTTAGCGTTTCCTGAGATTTCAGGTTCCCCCTCCAACTAAAAACGTTTATTTTTGAATTAAAATGGAATAGTTGTGTTGAGGTTCTTTCAGGTTCATCATTCTCGGTTTTTCCAATATTTGTTTATAAATGGTTATAGGGACATTCAAGCTCCAACTATTTTGTATTCTATAAATTTTATCTTCTTAAGAACATTCGATATATTAAAATTATTTGTAAGACTCAGAGTCAGCTGACCGTGTTAAAGACAAAGAGCTCATAGCAAAATTTCCCAACATACTTGTTAACATTGAAAGCTGTTAACTTGTAAAAGATGGTAGATCAAACAGTTCGTGGTAACGAACTGTAGTTAGGAGCAACCCGGCTCAATAGTAAACAAAACTCTAAATAACAGAATTCTGATGCTAAAATATACATCAAAAGAATTGGATTTTCATGCTAATTTTAAATATATAAGTTTCATCAAATTTGGTCTTTTTCATCAAAAGTTACGAGCCTGAGAAAAATTTGTCTTATTTTAGAAAATAGAGGAAAACACCCTCTAAAAGTCAAAAAATCTGAACGAAAATCTCACCATCGCATTCGGCATATCAGAGAATCCTATAGCATAATTTTCAAGCTCCTATCTACAAAAGTGTGGAATTTCGTATTTTTTGCCAGAAGACAAATCACGGGTGCGTGTTTATTTGTTTGTTTTTGTTTGTTTTTTCTTTTCCCCAGGGGTCATCTTATCGTCCAAGTGGTCCTAGAATGTTGCAAGAGGGCTCATTCTAAAGGAAATGAAAATTTCTAGTGCGCTTTTTAAGTGACCAAAAAAATTGGAGGGCACCTAAGCTCCCTCCCACGCTCATTTTTTCTCCAAATTAAACAGATCAAAATTTTGAGATAGCCATTTTGTTCCACATAGTCAAAAACCATAATAACTATGTCTTTAAAAATGACTTACTCACTCACAGTCCCTGGGGGAGGGGCTGCAAGTTACAAACTTCGACCAGTGCTTACATATAATAATGGTTATTAGGAGGTGTACAGTCGTTTTCAGGGGATTTTTTTGGTTTTGGGGATGGAGTTGAGGGGAGGGGGCTATGTGGGAGGAACTTTCCCTGGAGAAATATGTACTGGGGGAAGAAAAATTCAATGAAAAGGGTGCAGGATTTTCTAAAATTACAATAAGAAAAACAATGAAAAAATAAACATGGAAAAGTTTTTTCAATTGAAAGTAAGGAGTAGCATTGAAACTTAAAACGAACAGAGATTATACCCATATGACGGGTTCTAAAAATACTTTAGCATAAAGAGCGAGGTATTTAGGAGGAGATAAATACCTCGCTCTTTATGCTATATTATTTTTAGTAATTTCAACTATTTATTCTACGGTCTTTCTGATTCATGGGTCATTCTTAAAGAATCGGCACAAAGCTTACGATTTAGTGTAAAGAGCGAGGTATTAACGAGGGTAGAAACCCCCTCATGTACATAATAAAAATTTAAGAATATAAAAGTTTGTTACGTAAGTTAATTCTTAAGTTACGTATAGTTTTTACTAATAAAAAAATTCGTTAAAAATTAAAATTTATAGTTGCCTTTTTGTGTAACCGAAAAATTGCATGGCAACTAGGCTTCCTTCCCCATCCCTAATTTCTCAAAATCGTCTGATCGGAACTAAGAGAAAGCCATTTAGCCAAAAAAGGAATTAAAATGTAAAGTTCATTTAATAATTTATGTGTGGAGAGCCAAAATCAAACGTGCATTAATTCAAAAACGTTCAGAAATAACATAAGAAAAACTAGTTTTTCTAACTGAAAGTAAGGAGCGACATTAGAACTTAAAACGAACAGAAATTACTCCGTATTTGAAATGGCTTGTCCCCTCTTCAATCCTTCGCTCTTTACGCTAAAATTTGACTCTTTACCACAATTCTGCGTTTTAAAACAATTAAAAGCTTTAGCATAAAGAGCGAGGGATTTTGGAAGGGACAACCCATTTCATATACGGAGTAATTTCTGAACGTTTTAAGTTTTAATGTCGCTCCTTACTTTCAGGTAGAAAAAAAACCAGTTTTTTTATGTTTACGTTTAAAACCGTATGGACGTCAGCAATAGCGTTTAAAACATCCATTAAACATTTTTCCAATTATTTTGTATTCTATGAATTTCATCTTCTTAAGAGCATTCGATATATTAAAATTTTTTGTAAGACTCAGAGTCAGCTGACCGTGTTAAAGACAAAGAGCTCATAGCAAAATCTCTCAATGTACTTATTAACATTGATAACTGTTAACTTGTAAAAGATGGTAGATTACGTTTAAAACCACATGGACGTCAGCAATAGCGTTTAAAACATCCATTAAACATTTTTCTACGACGGTCTAGTAGCCTGCTAGCCCTGCTAACTTTGCAATAGCCTAGTGGTGAGCAGATTATTTGTGAAACTTTCTTAGAGGTCTCAGAGGGGAGCATACAATATGGGCTCTTAAGCTATTTTTTACTAAGCTAAAGAGCTAACCGTTTTGTAGGTACCGTTTTATCCTTCCATGTTTTTTGACTTAAGAAGTGCCCACACAAGTACCATTTTTTTTGCTATATTTTACTTATGGATGTTATAATTCATAATAATAAAAAAAAAAACAAAAAAAACACATAGCTCTGAGTAATATCTTTCAACAGAGCCATTAAACATCTCTTTAAGAAGTTTTTCTATCCCACTGACCCCAACTTTACTACTTGTGACTTGGCACCAAAAGTACCGCTCTAAGTTCAATTTTGCAGTAGCATATGGCGAAATTAATGAAAAGAATGTATAATTCACAGAAAAATGTCAAAATCTAGTTAATGTTGATATTCACCGGTGAATGTCTGAGATTCCTTTGGATTCAATTAGCTTTGAAAGTAGGCCTTTTTAATCTTATGAAAGAAAAGCTAAGGTTAGGATAGATTATGTTAGTTTAGGTTAGGCTAAATTTGGTTATAGATAGCAGAAATCGGTTAAAAGCCTTGCATAAGCAACTTAACCTAACTTCCCTTATTATATCCTAACTAAACATAATATAACCGAACCTAATGTGTTATTATCAAACCTAGCATCAAATTGAACAAGTTGACTGGGAACACTGATAAATCCAAGAAGAAAAAAAAAGATATTTTGGACATTCACCAGTCTTCGGACATTCATGGTAATACATACATATGCAATATATTTTATATAAGCTATTAAACATCTATTTACGATGTGATTTTAGCTCATTGTCATTTTTAATGTCATTGTTTATGTCATTTTTAACACTTTTAGTGGAGTCAGACTTTTTTGAAAACAGCAAACATTTCTGTTCGCAGCAAACTTTTACTTTTGAACCTATAAAAAAGTTACCATTCCTGAATCAGGAATGAGTCAGATAGAATGAATCAGTCAGATAGCAATGTGTTCTGAATAGAAACATTCTATACAGATTAAACTTTGATTCTAATAGGTTGCAGCTCACTCTTTACTAGGTTGCAGATACGGCTGCATCCATGAAAAAAATAAATCATAGGACGTTGTAGCCTTTTTAGGTATAGAGATGGGCCACGGGTCCCTTGTGTAATTAGAAAGCTTTTTAAATAGGTATTGACATCTTTGGTGGACAAAATATTGATTGAAATATGAAACATATTGGAAATAAAAAGAAGGACCAGACAATCAAAAGAATTCTGGTGGGTGGGAGGGGAACCAAAGGGGCTATTAATTGTGTCAGTTGTTCAAATTTTATTTCTAATATTCGTTTACTTTGTTAGACTGAAACTTTGGGCTCTGTTTCTCAATTTTTTCCAACTCAGGGAGACAATTCACTATCATTTGTAACTCTTAAAAGGGAACTCGAACTTAAACTTCAAGTCAAATGATTATCCTTTAGAGCTCACACAGCCAACCCACCGTAAAAACCGTGGGTGCCCTGGTGTATAACTTACAAACCTTTTCCCCAGACTCTGTGGGACTGTGTCAGCCTCTAAGACCATGTATGTAATCTTTGATGGCTTTTGAACATTTGGGAAGCTAAAAATTTCCATCGGATGCATTTGGGAGAAATATTCCATGATTGCGGGGGTGGTTCTAGTTGTATTCTGATCACTTTTACTCTTAAAAGGGGATTAGAACATCTGATTTTCAACCTAATGATCCCCCTCCAAAGTTCATACGGTCACCCTTTTCATAAGAACCATACATGCTCCGGGGCGTAACTTATAACCCTTTCTCGGAGGGCAAGGGTTCTACCTTTCATCTACGCTGAACAAAATGTTTATCTCAACATTTTGGTTCGATTTATTTGGGAAAATGATGGACATTGTGAGGAGGGGATTGTTAGCCCTCCAATCACTTTTGACTATCAAAAGAGCACTAAATATAGCAATCTCCAATCGAATGGACCCTCTCCACAGTTTCTACAACACTACTTCTTTATGTTTTGCCTTGGTCAAAAACCAAAAAAAGAGAAAAAAATCGTCCCCATAGCTCTTTAATTAGGCAGCGCAATTTTGCTGCCTCAGATTCAAACTAATAAGGAAAAATTGGAACACAAAAATTTTGAAACACAAAGTTCAAAGTTTAATTTTCTCAAAAAAATATTTTAGTTTAGTCGGTTAAAATTTGGAAAATATAACTCATTTGTATTTATCTGAGGTAATAAAGGGAAAATTTCAATTGTATTTCTAATCAAACAACAAACAATTGCAAATCTAAATCAAACAACAAAACTAGGAAAATACTAATACTACTGAAAACACGTTAATATTCTTTTATATTTCTCAACATTTTGAGATTTACCTGCTAATCACACTGATTCAACAAAACAATAAAAATGTAGGTTGCAGAATAAAAACTGAAATAAAGATGCAAATTTACTAAATCAGGCCAAAAATATTCTGTTTTTATTTGGAAACTTACTTATATTCCTAGGCCAATATACTCCAAATGCACAAAAAGAAATTTATATGGAGGGGGGATAGGACCCATGGAATAGGCACAGAAAATTCTCAAAAATGGAGCCGACTACCTTGAACATAATATTCTGAGCAAATCCTAAAGACGAAATATCCCTAGTGTTTTTTTTTTTGGTTTTTTGTTTCTTCTTATGTTTTTTTTACTTTGCCTTTTTTTAACTATTGACTAGTTTTTTTTATAAAATTTGAAACAATAAACACCATTTAAAAGCATCCACCCAAGGAAAGCAGCAAAACACTTAATTAGAGAATGCTGATATCTTTCGACCCTAATCCTTTTAATTACCCTTGGATAGAAATTAAGAATATAAGAAAATTTAAATCAAAAACTAAAAAGGGATAAGAAAAAAAAACTGTCAAAGAATCTAAATGAGCAAAATTCATAACACAAAGATTTCCTTAAAACTTATTCTTAATAAGCTACTATGTTCAATATGGCAATATTTTTTCGAATGTCTGGAGCTAAATAGCTACAATATAAAGAAGTCTCAGTTTGTCCAGATGAAGTGTCGAAAAAAAAAACTAAACCATTTTTCATTTGAAAGTTTTGAAACTGAGATCTGTAAATATTTCACTATAACAGTCATTTCAAAGGAAATAAATTTTAGATTCTGGGGATGAGTTCCCAAAAGTTGGTCATAAAACGGCAGAAAGAATTTTTGCCTTTAACATGCTTAAAATTGAAATTTGTTACTGAACCATGGGGATTCCAGTTACAAAAATTAACTAAAAAAAAAAGCTGACCTCGGAGTTGAACTTTTTTCAAGTATTTGGAACTGGAGGTAGTATATTTGATCAGTCTAGATAAAATGGAAGTAACTAAGTCATGAAATGGAAGTCATGGTAGCAGAGGGGGTATTTAAATTGTATAATTTTAAAAGATGTTAAAGGATATAGAATAGGGGCTGCACCATTTTAGGAGATTTCAGAGGCTATAGTACTTGGAATATTTAAATTGTGCCATCATAGGGGGTCTTTGAGGCGATATAAGTGTGGATATTTATATTATACCATTTTAGGAGATATTAGAGGCAAGAGCACTGGGATATTTAAATTTTTATTGTGTCATTGAAAATTATGCCATTTTAAGAGATGTTATGAGCTGTACACAGAGGCCATTAAAAATTTCAAATACCCTTCAGTACAAAATATTTCAAATTTAGACTATTTAAAATTTAAATACATGACAACAAACAACAATGAGTGATAAAACTAAAAAAAAAGCATCAAAAGAGACTGGGGCCAATAGAAAGAAATGATGAAAGACTAAAACAAAACGGATATTCCCCTGTATGTAAACTAGGCGTCCTCAGCACAAGATAAAAGAAAAAACCCTAAACTAAAAATAAAATAAACCACCACCAATAATAATAAATACAAATGTCGCTACTGATCCACTTAGGGAAAAGAAGCTAATTGAGTTACTTCAACGAGAACATCAAAGCAACTGAGGACGCCTAGTTAGCATAAAGGCGCAGTCTCATTTGATACTTTTTTTTTTCTAGGACGTCATTGCATATTGAACAGACGAAATTTGAGTCAATATCTCCAACGAATCTGTCAATATTTATCCCCATCTTAATGTCGACTAGTTTCCATGTTCTAATAGCAATAAAATAATATGTCTTGTTTGACCTAGCTAATTTAGATCAAACTGTATAGAGCCTGAATGTGTCTTGGCTGGACGATCTTTACTTCAGCAACAATATTGTAGCTGAAAAATAAAAGTTATTTTACACCAAGTTAACACAAAATATAGTAGCAAAACCATAAAGGACGAACGGGTCAAACCCCAAACAACAAAACAACCATAAAGGAAAATTTGTTCCAGTATATTATCCAAAACAAGAACAAAGTTACCTCCCTTTAAAGGCTTTAAAGGTCCATGTTTGTCGAGCTATTCTGAAAAACAAAAACAAAAATCACGCATTCTGAAACATATTTTTCAACAACAAGAACAAAAAAAAATCATCTATATGTATATGTGTAGAATTATTTTATGACTTAATTCTATTTCAATTCTAACCATAGAAAATTTAAATGGAAGATTATGGATTTTTCTTTATATTCAATCTATTGAAGTGATATTTTAAATCAACAAATCAGCAAAATATTTTGTTAATTAAATTCCTATCAAGCTGAAACGAATGTATATAACATGCATAGAGTATCAATTAAAATAACTCAAAGCTAAATTTATTGCTTAAACTGTCATTAAATCATTATTTCTTAAAAATTACATAAAATTTTATTGAGTGATTGAGATTATTTTTTAGTGCTATAAAAATGTGTGATCAAATAAAAAATACTGAAGATATCTAAACAAAAATGTTGCCAGAAAATATTTTCGGACGTCATGAATCTATTCTTTCTATTATTATTATTTATTGGAAAACCTGTCATATAAAAAAAGCAAAAGACAGAGCAATAAATAAAAGAAAAAAACGAAATACACACTGAGCGCTAAGACAAACACTTAAAAAAAACACAACAAAAACATCTTAACTACTGGGCCAATACCGATGAACAGGGATGGTTCAACTTTTGCACTCAGGAACTAATAGCAAGAAAATAAACCATAAATTAGTAATAAAATTTTAAAATTACGGCACGCCTTAAGGTCATGTCACAGATATACAAAATACAAAGTCTTGAACAAGACGGAGCAAAAGAGATAGAGAAAAAAAGGAAAACAAGCAAACAAACAACAACAACATAAAAAGAAGCACAGAGTACTGGAATAGTACAGAATACCAGTCATATTCCCTGTTTTTATTGTGTTTAGCTATTAATCTGTGTGTTTATATTAATATATGTGTTGAGCTATTAATCTAGCTACTGAAACACTTGGGTCAGCAGTTTTAAACTGACGGACAATTTTTGAGTTGTTTTGCCAGGAAGGAAGGTGGAGAAAATATTTTGCAAAACGGAAGAAAATTATGAAACTAAAATCTAAGCTAAGGTGTCTGAGTCACCTTAAGAGCTTCTAAAATTTTACTGAAACGGCTCATAGGTTGAATGCGTAAGGTGTTTGGCTAAGAAGACCCTTATATTACAAATAAAAATGATTTTCAAGTCGCTGACTATTGAAGTTTATTGAGCCTTAAATTGACAAAAAAAAGTTTTTGCCTATAATCACTTTTGTTTTTAATAGCTAGAGCCAGAAATGAAACACCTTCCATTTTAAAAAGACAATTAGAAATGTTCATTATTACGTCAAATACACACCAATAAGTTCTTTTTTCTAAATTTTAATTGAGTAAATGAAAATATTTTTTGTGAAATATAAACTTTGAAATTTGTGTTTCAAAATTTTTTACGTTGGTAAGTGTGTTCGAGGTGATGTTCATTAGTTGTTTATCATAAGCTAGAATCAGAGGCAACAGTGTGCTGATTTTTTTTTTTTTTTTTTTTTAAGTAGGGCAATACATAAAGAAAGAATTGTCGTAGAAATTTCGGACAAGAGTCCTTTTGATTTGAAATTGCAATGTCTAGTGCACTTCTGATAATAAAAAGGGATTGAAGGTCTGTCGAACCCCTTCTCCTTTGTCCATCATTTCCCCAAATGCATCCAATTAAAAAATTTGAGGTAGAAATTCTCTGTTCTGCGCTAATGAAAAACGAGCAAATGTATCTTTGAAGATGACAACACCTCTCAGCCCTCAGGTCAAGGGTTGCAAGTTATGGACTTGGACATATATGGTTTTTTCTAAATGGTGGTCATATAAACTTTGAATCGGGCTCATTGGATTAGAAATCAAATGTTCTAATGCCTGCTTAGAAGTCAAACTGATCAGAAGGCAACTAGAATCCCCTACCACTCAAAACATATTTTTCTCAGTTGCATCCGTTAGAATTCGGTACAGTTTATATTGTTCTTATTTCTTGATAAATAGTTTTGCCGTTACACCAGAAGGATCGGTTGGATGAATTAGAAAATAATGCTTTAGATGTTAATGAAATTTTAGAGTGTAAAATTGCTAAAGATAGTGTTGTAAAATGCCCTGACCCAGTAACAAAAAGTCAGTATGTATCAATTGAATTTCCAATACGGAAAGAAAATAAGAGTTTTCGTGTGTCTGAATGGAATTGCCATGTTACGTCATCGTCTGAGGATATTGAAAATTTTTTGTCTGCTATGAATACTAGTATTGATGTATTAGGTATTTGTGAAACGTTTTTATCTATGGACAACTGTCTCTCGTCTTACATTTTTCCAGGTTACCAAATGATTTCGAAGGTTAGAAATCGGATGAGACAAGGAGGTTTGTCTTTTTTGTTGAAAAATGGAATAAAATTTGAAGAAAGGGATGATTTATGACTTTGGATTGTAGGGAAGGTGGAAATTTTTTCTGTGGAAATTGTATTTGTTGAGAATAAAAAGATAGTAATTTGTTTGGTTTATAAGCCCCCTAGCACTCCCTCGGTTGAGTTCCTTGATTTATTTGATGATTATTTATGTAAATTTCTGTCTCTAAAAAATGAATAAATAATCAAGGGTGATTTTAATTTTGATTTGTTATGTTTGAATAGCTGTAATTTTGAGTTTTTTAACTTGATGTTATCGCAAGGTTATTTTCCAATGAATCGCCTTCCTTCTAGAATAACTGAACATTCTGCTACTCTTATTGATAATGTGTTTCTCCCTTCAAATTTAGTTCCTGATTCTTATTGTGATATCATGATCCATCTGGGATCTGATCATCTTCCTGTTTCATGTACGATAAAGCAACGGAGCCCGACTTACGAAAAGTCTAGGCGTAAACTTATAAGAGATCTTCGGCCGGCAAATTTACATGAGTTCCGTCAACAAATAAGTGTAATATCGTGGCAGAAAGTGTATGAAGAACCGGATCCCTCGCGTGCCCTCGACAACTTTCTTGGGATAATTGCTCCGATATTCGAGTCTGCTTGTCCCTTGAAACTTACTAGGAAAAAAGAACGAGATATCCCCGGAAAACCCTGGATTGATGAGGAACTTGGTGAAACTACAAATGCTCGTAACACTTGCTTCTTTAAAAGTTTAAATGACTCATCTGAAGAAAGTAAAAATGAATATATTCGTCAAAGAAATCTAGTGAATAAGTTAAGACGTTCAAAAAAAATATTACATCGAAAAATTTAATGAACAAAAAGGTGATATGCGGGGCACTTGGCAGACCATTAATAGCGTGATTTAAGGCACAGGTAAACATTATGGGCTCATAAATGCTATCACTGTCGAGGGTGTTACAGTCACTGATAAGCAGCAGATTGCTGGCGAGTTTGGTAAATTCTTCTCTGGTATTGGAAGTAGAATCAGGGAAGACACTTCTCACGGAGACCAAGCGAAAAGTGACACGCTCTTTGAAGATAATCGAGGTGATCATCATAAATTTCAATTTGAAAAAGCATCAATTAAAGAATTAACAAAAAATTTGAAAAATTTAAAGTCAAGTGCTACTGGTATTGACGGTTTGAATCTGAAAGCATTCAAAGTAGTTTCAGTGTATCTACTAACTTGTCTTCTCTACCTCGTTAGCCTGTCACTTGAAGTCGGCCACTTCCCTGAAGCGCTTAAGCAAGCAAAGGTTCTACCACTGTTCAAATCAGGCAATAAGCAAGATATGACAAACTATCGACCTATAAGCTTGTTACCACTATTCTCAAAGATATACGAGATATAGTACATCGACAGCTGTATGAATATTTAGACAAGCTATGAATATTAAGTGAGTCACAGTTCGGTTTCAGAACTAAACATTCAACTCTTCATGCGTCATACCATCCAATGGTGTGCGTTAATAGTGCCCTAGAAAGGAATCTTATCCCTCTTACTGTGTTCATAGATTTTAAAAAAGCATTTGATACCGTTGATTTTAATCTTTTATTAAGTAGGCTAGCTTGTTTGGGAGTCCGTGAGAAGTGTTTGGATTTGCAAGGTAGGTCCATCAAAGTTATGATAGATGATGTGGTAGGGAAACCCTTCAATGTGAATTGTGGAGTGCCCCAAGGTTCGGCATTAGGACCTTTACTCTTTCTTATATACATGGATACAATGCGTTTTTACATTCCTGGCCCCGTAGTTACATAATTCTCAGGTGACACAGGGCTTACAGTGATTGGGGAATCTGTCGAAGATCTTATAGAGATAACTAATGTAGCCTCGGAGAATTTATCTTAGTTCACAAAGCATAGTTTTCTTGCAGTGACTACTGAGAAGACTAATTATATGATATTTAGTCGTATTGGTAAAGTTGTAAATAACTGTCATAGTATTCTTTTACAAGGTGTTTCCATTAGTCAGGTTTTCAATGTAGATTTTTAGGATTTTATTTTGATGTAAATTTTAGTTGGATTCATCATTGCAAAGTTTTATCTTCAAAATTGGCTCGCGGAGTTGGTATTTTAAAAAGATTCAATAATTTTTTTCCTCTACATGTCCTGAAAGCAATTTATTATTCAATTGTCCATCCTTATTTAGTGTATAGTTGTTCATTGTATGCAAGCAATTTTTCTAGTCATGAAAAAGGGTCCAGATTATGCAGAATAAGGTAATTAGAAGTTTGGGTGAGTATCTTGCGTGTGGTAGTACTAGAGATAGTTTTAGAGATATAGATACTTTGAAAATCGATTCTATTAAATCTCAACAGATTTTAATTTTTGTATACCAGGTTTTAAATGGATTGTCTCCTCAATATTTTAGAAGTTCTTATCGATATAACTCAAATTATCACGATTATTCTACTAGGAGCTCTGATCAGCTGACTTGTGAAATCAGGCATAAAACGCGATCTGGGCTTATGATTAAACATGTAGGTGTTGTTATTTGGAACTCCATTCCAGAGAGTGTTGGGTGTTCTGAAAACCTTATGTTATTTAAAGTAAGAATAAAAAATTATTTTTTGAATAAATTATAAATCATATTGGTTAAATTTTTATTCCTTTTTTTTCTTTCTTTTTTTATGACGAGAGATGGCTGTTTAGAGATTGTATAGTGTTTCATCTGTTTTTTTTTTTTTTTTGGAATTTTGATTTTGAATGAATAGTTATCATTTATTTGTTGTAGTTTTGCTGCTGATCAGGGACATTTTAGGTCCCTAAATTGAGCAGCATATTATTGATTGTAAGTGATCTGATTCCTAGAATACATAAGGTTTTGATTTTAAGGACAAAAACTTAAGGACATTTTTAGAAAAATACTGTCTAGTATGAAATATTGGGACTGGTGTTTTCCCTCCATGTAAAATATACATGGATATTCGAAATATACGCAGGATATTCACCTCCGCCGAAAATCAACCCATAAGAATCGTCCCAATATAAAGTAATGCAGCTCGGAGAAAGCACAGAATTAGTAGCTCAAATTTAATTCGATTCCCTAAGAACTTTTTCATAGCCCCATGCTCCCCTCCCCCACTTTCTGCTTTTCGTCAAATCTTAAAAATAGGCAAAATATTTTTCTGTCGTCTAATGCAATTCCGCATAACATGCTAAAAAATCCTTATTATAACTTGGAACTCCTACAGATACATGTCTTCTACCCCCCCCCCCCTTATGCTAATCCTATAACTTCTATAATCTCTCTCTAGGCCTAACTGTTGCCCTGGGAAATATACATTAATTTCTATCCTCTTGTCTCTCCCTAAAAACTAATTCTGTGTGAATGTAAAGGCTCAATTAGACATAGGCATGTTGTAGCATAATTCGCCCTCTCTTCGTAACTACATAATGAACAGAGAACCCAATTTTAGAAGTTTGAAGAGTTTTAGTCCTTTTTTTATAGGTCGAAAATTCTTTGGGACTAACCAGCAGCACGGAGGAATATCTTCCACAGGGGATAATTTTCGGGGAGGGGGAACGCCTAAACCCGGTCTTTTTACTCCTGTAACAAATTCAATCTAGTTCCATGAAAACTCCCCCCCCCCCGTCGCTCCAGTGGAGCAAATATCTTCCGAAGACAATTCTAGCAAGGAATTATGTTCCAAGGAAAGACCTTTTTATGGCGTTTGGTAAATACCAAGTGCCATACAGTGATCACAAATTCTGTCGGTTTGTCGGTCTACCGGTCTGTTGGTTTGTCTGTCGGTCCCGGTTTTGCTAGATTAGGCACTTCCAGATAAGCTAGGATGATAAAATTTGGCATGCGTATCAGGGAACAGACGAGATTAAATTAAAAATATTCATTTCCCTGATTTGACCATCTGGAGGGGGGAGGAGAGAGAAGGGGAGCAGTCAATTTGGAAAAATTGAAAAAATTAGGTATTTTTAACTTACGAACGAGTGAACGGATTAAATTGAAATTTGATAGTTAGAAGCATATCATATCTCAGAGCTTTTATTTAAATTCCGACTGGATCTGGTGACGTTGGGGGGAGTTGGGAGCGGGAATCTAAAATCTTGGAAAACACTTAGAGTGGAGGGATCAAGATGAAACTTGATGGGAAAAATAAGCACAGGTCCTAAATACGGAATTGACACAACCAGAACTGATTCGCTCTCTTTGGGGGAGTTCGGGGAGGGTTAAGTCTGAAAAAATAGACAAAATGAGGTATTTTTAGCTTACAAAAGAGTGATCAGATCTTTTTGAAATAGTCATATTTAGAAGGACCTCGTAACTTTTATCTCTTATTTTAAATTCCGACCGGATCAAGTGTCATTGGGGGGAGTTAGGGTGGGACTGGAAATCTTGGAAAACGCTCAGAGTAGAGAGATCAGGATGAAACTTAGTAGGTAGAATAACAACAAGTTTTAGATATGTGATTAACCTAACCAGACTGAATCTGTTCTCTTTGAAGGGTGGGAGGGGGTTTTAGTTCGGAAAAATTAGAAAAATTGAGGTATTTTCAACTTACGAACGGGTGATCGGATCTTAATGAAATTTGATATCTAGCAGAATGTTGTATCTCAGAGTTCTTATTTTAAATCCCAACTGGATCCGGTGTCATTAGAGGGAGTGCGAGGGGAAACCTAAAATCCTGGAAAACACTTAGAGTGGAGGCATCGGGATGGAACGAGGTGGGAAGAATAAGCAAAAGTCCAAGATACGTAATTGACACAGCCAGAATGGATTCGCTCTCTTTGGAAGAGTTGGGGGGAGGATTAGTTCTGAAAAATTAGAAAAATTGAGGTAATTTTAACTTAAGAAAGAGTGACCGTTGAGAGTGACCGTCAGGTAGTTTTAAATTTGATATTTAGAAAGAACTCATGTCTCGGAGCTCTTATTTTAAATCCTGAACATATATGGCGACATTGGGATGGGGGAGTTGGAGGTGGAAACCGGAAATCATGGAAAACGCTTAGAGTGGAGATATCAGGATGAAATTTGGTGCGTAGAATGAGTAAATGTCGTCGATACATAATTGACGTAACCAGACTGTATCCACTCTCTTTGGGGAGTTTGGGGGGTTCCAGTGCTTTGTTGAGTTCAGTGCTTCTGAACGTGCTAGGACGATGAAAATTGGTGGACGTGTCAGGGACCTGCACAAATTGACTTGGTAATGCTGTTCTCCCAGATATGAGCATGTGGAAGGGGGAAGGATGGGATGAAGGGAGAGAAAAATTCAAAAAGGGGAGGTATTTTTAACTTACGAATGGGTGATCGGAACTTAATGAATTTTGATATTTGGAAGGACCCCGTGACTCAGAGCTATTATTTTATATCCCAAAGGGCATCAATCCTCTGATTTTTCTTTTAAATTAATCTATTGATTCCTAGAATTTTGCAATAGCTCATGCCATATGAGCTCTTTGCTCTTGGCTCTTCGGACCTCGTAACAAGTACCAAATGAGCTCTTAGCTATTGTTAATTATAATACGGTTATTTTTTTATTAAAACTTCAATCCATCCCTCCTGAGAAACATTCTGTCGTGCATTCCTGCTCCAACTTAAGCTAGTGAAACAAATATAAATATTGCTGATTGCCTTACATGAGGACACATATCTCCTATAAGAGAAATACTTCTGTGAGGAATTATATTTAAAAAAAAGCAACTTAACATTGCAATTGGTTCAATGCAATAATAAATAAAAAAAAAGTTTTTTAACTGCATGTAAGGAGTGACACTAAAACTGAAGACGAACAAAAATTATTCGGTATATCATAGGGGTTGTCCTCTCCTCAATGCCCCACTCTTAAAGCTAAAGTTTGACTATTTCTCACAACTCTACTTTTAAAAAAATAAAAAACCTTAGCAGAAAGAGCGAGGCGTTGAGGAGAAGACAGGACATCCCTTTTTCTACAAGGAATAATTTATTTTCGTTTTAATTTTTAATTTTGCCCCTTACTGGCAGTTAAAAAAAACTTGTTTTCATATTTACTTTCTGTACGTTATTGAATTAATGCAGGTTTTGATTTTGGCTGACCGCACATAAACAATTAAAACGAAATTTGCGTATTAATTTTTTTTTACTAAATAGCTTTCTCATAGTTTTTATCGGACGATTTAGCTTAAAAAGGGGGGGGGGAGGAGGCCTTGTTGCCCTTACTCAAAAAGGCAAATAGAACTTTTTATTTTTAATGGACATTTTTATTAGCAATTAATATACCTATCCTACGAATTAACTTGCGTAACAAACTTCTATATTTGTGTATTTTTACTACGTGTATGAGGGGGTTCAATCCCTCGTCAATACATTGCTCTTTATATTAAAGCTTGAATTTTATCCTAATTCTTTAAGAATGGCCCCTACTCACAAAGGCCGTAGAATAAATAGTCAAAGTCACTAAAAATATTTTAGCGTAAAGAGCGAGGCATTGTGAGGAGATTCTACTTCCAGTTATTTTGCTTTACTTCCAGCTAAAAAAAAATATATTTATTTTCTCATTGTTTTTTTTTAATATTCTAGAAAATCTTGCGCTTCCTTCATGGAAATTATCTTTCCTCATTATATTTTCTTCCATGGAAAGATCATCCCACTTGACCGAATCCCCCCAACCCCCCCCCCATTAACGCGAAAAAGTCCTCCTGAAAACGTCTGTACACTTCCCAATAACCATTACTATATGTAAACAATGGTCAAAGCTTGTAACTTGCAGTCACTCCTACGGAGACTCTAGAGGATTAAGTCGTACCAAAAGACATAACTATTAGGGTTTTTTTACTATGCTGGAAAAATGGCTATCCCAAAATTTTTATCCAGTGACTTTTCAAAAAATTAGCGTTGGAGGAGGCCTAAGTGCCCCCCATATTTGTTACTTGAAAAGTGCTTTAAAACCTATAATTTCCGTTAGAATGAGCCCTCTCGTGACATTCTAGGACCACCGGGTTGATACGACTACCCCTGGAAAAAAAACATATCCGTGATCTATTTTTTGGCAAAAAATCAAAATTTTTTAGATAAGAGCTTGAAACTTGAACAGTAGAATTCCTTGACACGTTGAATTTTACCGTGCGATTTTCATTAAGATTTGTGACTTTCAGAGTGTGTTTCTCCCTCTTTTCTAAAATAAAGCAACTTGCATATTCACAATAAGAATACAAATGCGATTCTTTTGATGTAATTAAATAAAAAAAACTAGTTTTTTTAACTTAAAGTAAGGAGCGACATTAAAACTTAAAACGAACAGAAATTACTCCGTAAATGAAATGGGTTTTCCCCTCCGCAATCCCTCGCTCTTTACGCTGAAGTTTTTAATTGTTTTAAAAATTAGAATTGTGGCAAAGAGTCAAACTTTAGCGTAAAGAGCGAGGGATTGTGGAGGGGAAAACCCATTTCATGTACGGAGTAATTTCTCTTCGTTTTAAGTTTTAATGTCGCTTCTTACTTTAAGTTAAAAAAACTGTTTTTTTTCATTTAATTTCTGAACGTTTTTGAATTAATTCATGTTCGATTTTGGCTCTCCACACATAAATTATTAAAATGAAATTTGCATACTAAATAAGGCTTTCTCTTAATTTTGATCAGACGATTTTGAGAAATAAGGGGTGGGGAAGGAGGCTTAGTTGCCCTCCTTTTTTTCGGTTACTTAAAAAGGTAACTAGAACTTTTAATTTTTAACGAAAGTTTTTGTTAGTTAAAAATATACGTAACTTAAGAATTAACTTACGTAACAAACTTTTATATTCTTATATTTTTATTATGTATATAAGGGGGTTTGTCCCCTCGTTAATAACTCGCTCTTTATACTACGTCTTAAGTTTTGTCCCAATTCCTTAAGAATGACCACTGAATCAGAAAGGCCCTAGAATAAGTAGTTGAAATTACTAAAAATACTTTAGCATAAAGAGCGATGTATTTATCTCCTCCTAAATACCTCGCTCTTTATGCTAAAGTATTTTTAGAATCCCTCATATGATTAATAATCTCTGTTCGTTTTAGGTTTTAATGCTACTCCTTACTTTCAATTGAAAAAACTTTTTCCTGTTTGTTTCTTTTTTTATAGTAATGCTAGAAAATCCTGCACCCTTTTCATTGAGTTTCTCTTCCCCCATGACATGTTCCTCCAAGGAAAGATCCTTTCACATAGCCCCCTCCCTTTAACCCAACCCCTTAAACCAAAAGACTCCCCCTGAAAACGTCTGTACAATTTCCAATAACCATTACTGTATGTAAACACTGGTCAAAGTTTGTAACTTGCAACCCCTCCCCCAGGGACTTTGGGGGAGTAAGTCGTCCCCAAAGACATGGTTGTTATGGTTTTTGACTATGCGGAACAAAATGGCTATCTCAAAACATTGATCCGTTGACTCTGGGAAAAAAATTAGTGGTGTCCTCCAATTTTTTTGGTAACTTAAAAAGGGCACTAAAAATTTTTATTTCCATTAGAATGAGCCCTCTTGCGAAATTTTAGGACCAATTGGTCAATAGGATGACCCCTGGGAAAAAAATAAACTCGCACCCGTGATGTGTCATGTAGCAGAAAATACAAAATTCCACATTTTTGTGGATAGAAGCTTGAAATTTTTGCTATAGGGTTCTCTGATAAAGAGCGGGGTGCTGATGAGGAAGCAGCCCCTTTCACATACGAAGTAATTTATGTTCGTTTTTAAGTTTTAATGTCGCTCCTTACTTTCAGTTAAAAAAAATTGTTTTTTTATTTAATTTCTGAACGTTTTTGAATCAATGCATGTTTTGATTATGGCTCACCACAGAGGAATAATTAAAACGAAATTCGCATATTTATGTTTTTGGCTAAATGGCTTTCTCATAGTTTTGATCGAATGATTTTAGAAAAAAAAGAACGGTGGAGGAAGCCTAGTTGCCCTGCGATTTTTTGGTTACTTAAAAAGGCAACTAGAACTTAAAATTTTTTACGAATGTTATTGTTAGTAAAAGATAAACGTAACTTATAAATTAACTTAGGTAATGAACTTTTTTAATCTCATGTTTTTATAACATATATAAGTGGTTCACCCCCTCGTCAGTACCTCGCTCTTTACTCCATAGGTTAAATTTTGTCCCAATTCATTAAGAATGACCCCTGAATCACAAAAGCCGTAGAATAAATAGTTGAAATCACTAAAAATACTTTAGCGTAAAGAGCGCGGTATTAGGAGGAGGTGAGCCCCTCATATTCGTAAAAATTTCTGTTCGTTTTAAGTTTTAATGCTGCTCCTTACTTCCAGTTGAAAAAACTTTTTCATATTTATGTTTTAATTTTTTTTTAAATAATGCTAGAAAATCCTGCACTCCCTTCATGGAAATTTTCTTCTCCAAAGACAAAAATCCTCGATGGAAAGTTCACCCAACATATCCCCTTCTTGTCAACCCCTCCCCCAACCAAAAATCCCCCTGAAAACGTCTGTACACTTCCCAATAAGCATTACTATATGTAAGTACTGGTCAAAGTTTGTAACTTGTAGCCCCTCTCACGGGGACTGTGTGGGAGTAAGTCATCCCCAAAGACATAGCTATAAGGTTTTTCGACTACGCTGATTAAAATGGCTATCTCAGAATTTTGATCCGTTGACTTTGGGAAAACAATTAGAGTGGGAATGGGTCTAGGTGCTCTTCAATTTTTTGGTCACTTAAAAGGGCCACTAGAACTTTTCACAATGAGCCCTCTCGCAAGATTCGAGGACTACTGGGTCGATACGATTACCCCTGGAAAAAAAAACAAACAAACAAACACGCATCCGTGATCTGCCTTCTGGCAAAAAATACAAAATTCCAAATTTTTGTAGGTAGGACTTTGAAACTTCTACAATAGGGTTTATAAGATTTTATGACTTTTAGGGGGTGTTTCCCCCAGTTTTCTAAAATAAGGCAGATTTTCTCAGGCTCATAACTTTTGATGGGTAAGACTAAACTTGATGAGACTTATATATTAAAATCAGCATTAAAATGCAATTCTTTTGATGTAGCTATTGGTATCAAATTCCATTTTTTAGAGTTTTGGTTACTATTGAGCCGGGTCACTCCTTACTACAGTTCTTTACCAAGAACTGTTTGATAAATACTAAGGCAACATGTATTTATCAATTGTTTGAATATGTAAAGAAAATTGAATAGAAAAATATATGTCAGTATGTATTTCGGCTATGAATATAAATTTTTCATATTATGTTTTATTTTTTCATCATATTTAATTTCATATTCCAAAATAGAAAAAAAAACATAAAATAAAGATAAAAATATTAATTTGAAAGTAAAAATATGAATATGACCCACCCCTTTCTTCTCTCTCCCTATTCTAATCCTTGAAACAGAAAAATTTGTTACTGAATTTAGCCTACACAAAAATTAATATGTAAGCTATGAATTTGATTTACTTGGAATGTGACTGACTTGAGAAAAGAAAAATCTTCATAGAATTTTCGATATGAAACACTTCAAGCGTTCTAAGGATACCCTATGAAGATTTTCTTGAAAAATACACACTTTCGATTCAAGGAGACTTTTAAGTTATGAATTCTTTTAATTTGAACTTCATTTCTTGTTACATTCTGTTTCGTCTGTTTTTGTCTTCTTATTTCACCATATTTCGATAAATATCATTTGGATTCGCCAAATTTTACTTCCCGACCATAATGTATACAACTACCGTGCTTTGTTCCTAGAGGAAAAATTTTGCTGTACTTTTTCTCTTATTATCAAGGCGAAATCAGCTTTAGTTTCAAATGCACCAGATTGCCTTTTCAAACCCTAAAAAAAAATATAAACGTAGATTTGGGGTGCCTGAAAAAGTAAAAAAGCCCGAAGGACTCTGCCAGAAAAAATATTATAATGAAGACACGGTCTAAAGTAATTATCCTAATAATCCTTTGGATTCTGGTGTCTTACCCAATGAAAAATATTATAAAAATAAATATTAAATAAAAAAACGAAATAAAATAAATATTTTAAAAATTATATAAAATAAAAAAAAATTAAAATTATTTTAAATAAAAAATATAACAAATAAAAAAATATTATAGTGAAGACACGGCCTAAACTAATTATCTTAATAATCCTTTGGATTCTGGTATCTTACCCAATAACAGCACACAAGTTAGAAAGCTTTGTTTCTGAACATTCAGCTCAATCAGCTCAAATGCAACTGACAGCAACAAACTGCGGAAAAGATAACAGCGAAAAACAAATACTTTCTTTATTGTTTAAACTGTAAAGTGTTGTCATTCTGAAATTATTTGATGATAAGATTTGGTGACGAGAAAATTGTTGAAAACTATATGTTGTTTATTCTTTTAAAAAGTAGAGCTGTGAGAAATAGAAAAACTTTAGTGTAAAGAGCAGGGCATTGAAGAGGGAAAAGAAACTTTCATAAACGAATAATTTCTGTTCGTTTTAAGTTTTAATGTCGCTCCTTATTTTTAGTTGAACACTTGTTTTTTATTTCATTATTGAAGTTTTATGAACTATAGCAGGTTTTAATATTGGCTCACCGTAAATGAATAATAAATTAAATTTGCATATTAATTTTACTTTTTTGCTAAATGGCTTTCTCAAAGTTTTGAACGGACGATTTTGCGAGAAAAGGGGAGGCGAGGGGACCTAGTTGCCCTACATTTTTTTGCTTACTTAAAAGAGCCACTAGAACTTCTAATTTTATTTACGAACTTTTTTTTAGCAATAAATACACGTAACTTACGAGTAACTTACATAACAAACTTCAATATTCATATGTTTTTTATTATCTATATGAGGGAATTCGCCACCTCGTAAATACCTCGGTCTTAAACAAAATTTCAAATTTTGTTCCAATTCTTTAAGAATGACCCCTGAAACAGAAAGGCCGTTTAATTAGAATAAATAGCTATTTTGAATAGACTATAGATATTTCACCTTAAAGAGCGAGGTATTGAGAACAGAACCAACCCCCGTATATTACGTATATTATATACGTAATAATTTCTGTCGTCCTTTCAGCTGAAAAAAAAACTTGTTTTTTATTTAATTTCATTTGTTTTTTTAATAATGCGGGAAAACCAGCGCCCCTTTCATAGAAACTCTCTCCCCCCACGATAAATTACTCCATGAAAAGATCCTATCACGTGACCCAATCTCAACAGCCCCCCTCATAACCACTCAAAAAATCACCCCTGAAAACGTCTGCATACTTCCCAATATCCAATACTATATGTAAATAATGGGCAAAGTTCATAACTTACAGCCGTTCCCCCGGTGACTGTGGGAGATTAAGTCGTCTTCAACGAGAAGATTATCAGATTTTTTGACTATTCTGAACAGTAAGGCTATCTAAAAATTTTGATCCACTGACTCTGGGAAAAAAAGAGCCTGGGAGGTGGCCTAGTTGCCCTGCAATTTTGGTCACTTGGTCACTTAAAAAGGCCACTAGAACTTTTAATTTTTGTTGGAATGAGCCCTCTCGTGACATTCTAGGAAAACTTGGTTAATACAATCACTTCTTGGGAAAAAAACAACAAATAAACACGTATCCGTGATCTTCATTCTGGCAAAAAATACATATTTCACATTTTTAGAGATGGGAGCTTGAAACTTCTACAATTGGGTTTCCTGGTACGCTTGATTTTCTTTTGTGTGTTTCACACCATTAGTGACTTTTAGGGGGTGTTTCCTCCTTTTATCGAAAATATGGCAAATTTTGACCGAACTTATATATTTAAAAACAACCGAGTGGCTGCTTACTACCAGTTCGTTACCACGAACTCTTTGAAAATTACACTTCTGAATTTGAGTAGAAATTGGAAATCCCTATGCATTCTAGGAAATCAGATCATGAAGAAATTTTTGGATACAAAGGATTTCCCTTTTTGACCAACTGAGAAAACGTTTCAATGGTATTATAATAATTCTAAGAACTAACTGATGACCTTATGGAAAAAATTAAGAATATTTGCAATTACTATCATAATTCTGATTTAGTGAAAGGATACATATAAGACTAATAAATCCAAGGGTGTAAGTATGTTTGCACTCTGAAATAAGTTATAGCTGTAGCCTTGATTGAAAATCAAATGTTTTAGATGGAAGTTTAAATTTTAAAAATTAGTTTTTTTCCAAATAATAGTAAGAAACGACATTAAAACTTAAGACAGACAGAATAAGACAGACGTAGATAACTTCGAACTTAAAGGTTTCTTATAACTTAAAAGGTTTCATCCCTATTTTGAACTGTTTTACTTCCTTCCTCAACACATCTCCATTTGCGCTAAGGTTTTTAGTACTTTTAAAAAAGCCACTTGTTGTTCTAATTAAAGGAATCTTGTGTTTCAGGAGTCGTTTTCTAAAATGTGACAAAACTCAAACTTTAGCATAAAGAACAAATATTTGAAGAAGGAAAAACCCCTTACTTGAATAATAATTTCTGTTTGTTTTTAAGTTTTAGTGTTGTTCTAAAGTTAAGTTCTTTTTATTTTCAGTTGAAAAAACTGTTTTTTTTTCTTTTATTTAGTGTATAATCGTTTTCAAATATTACTAGTAAATCTGGCTCCAACTCAATAGAAAAATTCCTCCTCCCCACAAATAAATCATCTAGACAATTCATTTATGGTAATAATTTTACCCCGAGCAATTACCTTTAATGTATCCACACTTAAAATTGAGTCGGCAGCGAAGAAGCAGTACATAGGAAGAATTTCATATAGGAATTCTTACGAATCCCCCGTGTGCAAGGTTTGCGATGGAAAATTCACTCCATGGAAAACTGTGCAATGTTTGCGCTGGAAAATTCACTCCATGGAAAACTCCGTCCATATGGAAAATACTTCCAGGAGAAAATTTTAACCCACCAACCAGTAAACTGAATGCAAAATTTCTCGTAAGAAATACTATATGTAAACCACGGGCAAATTTTATAACTTAAAGACTTTTCCCCAGAGTCTGAGGAGGGACAATTATCTTCAAAGGCATAGTGGTTTTGTCTTTGAAGTATGCTGTACAAAATACTTATTTCAAAGTTTTGATCGGATAATTTTGAAAAAAAATAGGCGTAGGATGAGGCCTAGTTATCCCTTTCTCCCCATTATTTTTGGCCAGTTCTAAAGGGCACTAGATTTTTCATGCTCCGTTCTAATGAGCCCTCTCCCGGTGTTCTAAGACCACTGGGTCACCACAATCACCTTTGGAGAAAACAAACACGGATTCACGCATCCCTAATTTATATTCTAGCAAAAATGTATTTCAAAAATCGTCATTTTTACAGATAGGATTGAAACCCCTACAATAGGATTCTTCACTTTTTGTACTTGAAAAAACTTTCTTTTTTTTGCTTAAAACCCATATACATGTTCTTAAGCTAAAAGAATTTAACCTACCACTTAAACAATTGTGAAGAAAATATTCATTTTCCCAAAATGAGGCCCAATAAAGTATATACAAGGTTTTAAACGAAGAATTTGAGAACAACAGCCGCAATTCCTTGAGCTCCCATATTATGCAAAAATGCTTAGATAGGGGTAACAGAAACTCCAAAAAGGGATCCCTGAAAGGCGCTTATGTTTTTTCTCTAATGGTACGAAACTAGTATCTATAAGTTCTTGAGCCAAGCAACCAAAAGACCAAACAAAAAGGAGTTAAACGTATAATTTGTTTTACCTGAAAGCAGGTTAAAAAAAAAAACCTTTTCATTTTCTCTGAAAACTTTTCATATATATATATATATATATATATATATATATATATATATATATATATATATATATATATATATATATATATATATGTGTGTGTGTGTGTGTGTGTGCGTGTGTGTGTGTGTATAGAAGCAAATGTTGGTATGCCCAATAATTGCATAGAAGGAAGTTTTTTTACAAGGGCCCCCACATGTTAAATCTGTTTTTTTTTTCAAACTGGGGCGTCAGCACCCCGTAAATTGAGCTAAAAATTGAACCAAAATTTTTATTTTCTGATGAACTTAAAATTTTCAATGAACGTTTCATGGATCGAGGTGATGCCACATCATTTTATCGAAGAGGGAAGGGTGTCAGGTGGTCAAAGAATAGGCCGAACAATTTTTTTCTCTGATAGGTTTGACATGTTCACTTATAAAATCCTTGACGAGGGTATTTTAATGTAAAAAGATAAGTTGAGGGAAGTACCCCTGAAAATGGTGTCTGACAAACAGCCAATGAATTTTATTCATTTGGTTTGAAACTTAAATGCTTAAGTATTTGGGCCAAGGGGTCTCAAAAGCAGAGAAGAAATTTTACCCGAAGAAAGCAAAATTGTGTGTCGTTGCCAAATATTCACCAGTGGGGTTCAGTTGTTGTAATGCAGCAATCTTCAACACAGGTGTCAGCATCATTGCTGATGATTAATCTTACTCCGATGATTTTCCATAGTTTCTAATATTAGGATTTTCGAATATGCTGAATGCGATGGTATGGTTTTCTTAAGATTTCTTGAAGCTTTAGGGGGAATTGGGTCCACTTTTGGGGAAATTTTCTTCGGCTAGCAATTTTTGATGGCTTAATGTTAATGAACTTTATATATTTCGAATCAGAATAAAAATTTGATTCTTTTATGTGTCTTTTGTCATGAAAACTTTGTTTTTACTGTTTTGGTTACTATTTAGATGCATCGACCCTTACTTGCAGTTCTTTTACCAAGAACTGTTTGATCAAACAGTTCGTGGTAACGAACTGTAGTAAGGAGCGACCCGGCTCAATAGTAACCAAAACTCTAAGAAATTGAATTTTGATATCAAAAGCTATATCAAAAGAATTGCATTTTAGTGCTGATTTTATATATATAAGTTTCATCAAGTTTAGTCTTACCCATCAAAAGTTACCAGCCTGAGAAAATTTGCCTTATTTAGGAAAATAGGGGGAAACACCCCCTAAAAGTAGTAGGATCTTAACGTAAATGACACCATCAGATTCAGCGTATCAGAGGACCCTACTGTAGAAGTTTCAAGCTCCTATCTACAAAAATGTGGAATTTTGCATTTTTTGCCAGAAGACAAATCGCAGGTGCGTGTTTATTTGTTTGTTTTTTGTTTTTTTATTTGTTTTTTTTCCCCAGGGGTCATCGTATCGACCAAATGGTCCTAGAATGTCACAAGAGGGCTCATTTTAACGGAAATGAAAAGTTCTGGTGCCCTTTTTAAGTGACCAAAAATTGGAGGGCATCTAGGCCCCCTCCCACGCTCATTTTTTTCCAAAGTCAACAGATCAAAATTTTGAGATAGCCATTTTGCTCAGCATAGTCGAAAACCATAATAATTATGTCTTTGGGGATGACTTACTCTCCCACAATCCCTGGGAGAGGGGCTGCAAGTTACAAACTTTGATCTGTGTTTACATATAGTAATGGTTATTGGGAAGTGTACAGACGTTTTCAGGGGGATTTTATTTTGTTTAAGGGTGGGGCTGAGGGGAGGGGGCTATGTTGGAAGATCTTTCCTTGGAGGAATTTGTCATGGGGGAAGAAAAATTCAATGACAAAGGCACAGGATTCTTTAGCATTACTATAAGAAAACAATGAAAAATAAATATGAAAACGTTTTTTTTTTTTTCAAATGAAAGGAAGAAGTAGCATTGAAACTTAAAACGAACAGAGATTATTACGCATATGAGGGATTCTAAAAATGCTTTAGCATAAAGAGCGAGGTATTTAGGAGGAGATAAATACCTTCCTCTTTATGCTAAAGTATTTTTAGTAATTTCAACTGTTTATTCTACGGCATTTCTGATTCAGGGGTCATTCTTAAGGAATTGGGACAAAACTTACGATTTAGTGTAAAGAGCGAGTTATTAACGAGGGTACAAACCCCCTCGTATACATAATAAAAATATAAGGTTATGAAAGTTTGTTACGTAAGTTAATTCTCAAGTTACGTATATTTTTTACTAATAAAAACGTTCGTTAAAAATTAAAAGTTATGGTTACGTTTTTAAGTAACCGAAAAATTGGAGGGCAACTAGGCCTCCTTCTCCATCCCTTATTTCTCAAAATAGTCGGATCAAATCTAAGAGAAAGCCATTTAGCCAAAAAAAGAATTAATATACAAAATTCATTTTAATTAATTTATGTGCGGAGAGCCAAAACCAAACATGCATTAATTCAAAAACGTTCAGAAATTAAATAAGAAAAAACTAATTTTTTTAGCTGAAAGTAAGGAGCGACATTAAAACTTAAAACGAACAGAAATTACTCCGTATATGAAATGATTTGTCCCCTCTACAATCCCTCGCTCTTTATGCTAAAGTTTGACTCTTTGCCACAATTCTACTTTTTAAAACAATTAAAACTTTTAGCGTAAAGAGCGAGGGATTGCGGAGGGGACAAATCATTTCATATACGGAGTAATTTCTGTTCGTTTTAAGTTTTAATGTCGCTCCTTACTTTCAGCTAAAAAAATTAGTTTTTTTTTATTTAATAACTTTTAAGACTGCTTATATCAGTTGCCCAATTTTCTTGCTAATTACATATTGTTAACAAAATCACCAGACGTTACACTACTAATTGAGCTAATACTTTTTAATCGAAATTGTCTCATATCAAATAAAAAACAAGCGTCATACAAGTCAGTGTGTTACGCCAGAAATCGAACCCTAATAATTTTTTCATTTTTCTTTTATTATTATCGTCTCCAAATCTTATCAGCAAAATTATAATCAAAATGACAGCAAAGTTTAAAGGATGAAGAGAGCGTTTGTTTTTCGCTGTTATCTTTTTCGCAGTTTGTTGGTGTCAGTTGCATTGGAGCTGATTGAGTTGAATGTTCAGGAACAAAGCTTTCTAATTGGTGTTGTTATTAGGTAAGATACCAGATTCCAAAAGATTGTTAAGATAATCAGTTTATGTCATGATTTCATTCTATTTGTATTTTTTTTTTCAAGCAAAGTCGTTGGTACTTTTTCAGGAAAGCCAAATCTCCATTAGTACTTCTTAGGGTTCAAAAAGGTAAATCAGGAGCATATGAAGTGTTTTTTTTTTTAAAGTCTGTTTTCGATTAATAAGGTACTGTTTATTCGGCCGAGTTCGCTTGAAAAAGCCATAATGAAGAAAGGGCTTCAGGAAGACTGTGATAATAACATTGGAACATTGTGAAATAACCATGTGAAGTAACCTTGTTAATAACAGAAATAGTACAGTAAATTTTTTCCCTGTTGAAACAAAACACGGTAGTTGCGTACATAATGGTACATACTCCAGAAGGGAAATTAGGTTAATCCAAATGAAATATACCAAAATATGATGAAATAAAAAGACAACACAGAATGTAACAAGAAATAAAGTTTAAATTAAAAGAATTCAAAACTTTAAAGTCTTCTTGAAAAGAAAGTGTATTTTTCTAAAGGAAATGTTCATAGAATATCTTTAGAACGCTTGAAGTGTTTCATATCGAAAACTCTAAGAAGATGATTGTTTTCTTTCCTCAAGTCAATCAAATTCCAAGTTAATAAAATTCACAACTTATATATCAATTTTTGTGTAGGCTAAAATCACTGAAAATTTTTTCTGTTTCAAGGATTAGAATAGGGAGAAAGGAGAAGCGGGTTGGCCATATTCATATTTTCTTTTTGAAATGAACGTTTTCGTTTTTATTTTATTGTTATTTTTGTTGTTTTTTGTATTGTGGAACATTACATCTAATACGATGGAAAAATAAAATACAATATGAAAAAATTATATTGATAACCGAAATACGCACTGAAATATAATTTTCTATCCAATTTTCTTTACATATTCAAGCAATTTATAAGTACATGTTGCCTTGATGCATGTAATCTTGGTAACACCAATATGTAATCATGGTTAAGAATACTTTATTGTATATTGTATTGAGTAGATTGCAATCTTTAGTTTTTCTAAATGTAATTCCTTATAGAACATTACTTTTATAGGATTTTTATCCTCCTGTTGGGCGATCAGCAATATTTACGTTTATTTCACTAGCCAGGTTAGGAGCAAGAATGCTCACTTAATTTTTCAGAGGAAGGATGGATTTTAGTTTTCATATGAGTTTCAACCGTATTATCAAACAGTTCGTGGTAACGAACTGTAGTAAGGAGCGACCCGGCTCAATAGTAAACGAAACTCTACAAAACGGAATTTTAATGCTAAAATATACATCAAAAGATTTGGATTTTTATTCTGATTTTAAATATATAAGTTTCATCAAATTTAATCTTTATCATCAAAAGTTACGAGCCTGAGAAAATTTGCCTTATTTTGGAAAATAGGGGGAAACAACCCCTAAAAGTCATAGAATCTTAACGAAGTCATAGAATCACACCATCATATTCGGCGTATCAGAGAACCCTTTAGCAAAATTTCAAGCTCCTATCGACAAAAATGTGGAATTTCTTTTTTTTTGCCAGAAGACAAATTTACGGGTGCGTGTTTATTTGTTTGTTTGTTTTTTTCGCCAGGGGTCATCGTATCGACCAAGTTTGTCTCTTTGCCACAATTCTGTTTTTTATAACAATTAAAAGCTTTAGCGTAAAGAGCGAAGGATTGCGGAGGGGACAACCCATTTCATATACGGAGTAATTTCTGTTCGTTTTAAGTTTTAATGTCGATCCTTACTTTCAGTTAAAAAAACTAGTTTTTTTATTTAATATTTCAAAAAGACATTGTCTTGAACCATACTGCCTTGGTAAAACAGCCTCCAGAAGAAAATGGCTTCGTCAAAACAATGGGGGGATGTACTCATTAAATGAGATTAAATTGGTCACAGGAGTAAAAATAACCTGTTTAGGCGTTCTCCCCCTGGAAATTATCCCCTTGGAAAATTTCCCGGTACTTGTATATTATTCAGAACACACTCAATAAGTGAAGTTAGGTTCTTTCGTGAAACAAACTACGATGTCAGGTTAGGTTAGTTTTATAAAGTCATGTTGTGTCAATTTACGCACTGTTTTGTTGTGGGCAACAACCCCTTATCCTAAAAATATAATAGTATCTTTTTCAGTGTTTGGCTAATCCCGAATCTTAATTTAAAAGTCCATATTCAGACACTATCTTCTATCACTATGTGTTGCAAACTTAATTGATTTTTGTCTTTGTGGCTTTGAAACCGGATTTTCTCAGCAAAATTCTTGAGTGTGTTCCGAATAGAACTGAATCAATTGAATAACGAATAAGTGCCAAATATTTAATTAAAATGTACCTACATCGTAGTTGTTTCACAAAAGAAATTCAGTGAACTTCAACTTTACTTATTGAGTATGTTCTGAATAATACACATGCACCAATATCCCCCAGCGATTCCGGTTGGACTGAAGGAAATTTTGACAGATAAAAATGGTCTAGAACCCTTTAAACCTCTAAAATGAGGTTCTCTGTTTTTTCTGTAGTTATGGAGGGATGGATATGCCTCAGAGGGTGGACTTTGCTGCCAAAACATCCCAAGTCTCATTGAACCTTCGCATACATACAGAATTAGTTCTGAATGAGAGACGAGAGGAAAGAAGTTGATATATATTCCCCAGGGCCACATCCAGGACTAGATTAGAGAGATTATACAGAAGATAAGAGATTAGAGAGACATTAAGATATGTAAGATTAATGAGATTATTGTAAATAGGGGGGGGGGGGTAAATAGAAAACATACATCTCTTGGAGTCCCAAGCTATTATAAAGATTTTATAACATGTTATACGAAATTAAATTGGACGACAGAAAAATATAATGGCAGTTTTCGAGATCTGAAAAAAACGGAACAAGAGGGGCATGAGGTTATCAGATACTTCTTAGACCATCTAATCAACATTTTGAGCTACTCATTCTGTGCTTTCTCTGAGCTGCTTTACTTTATTTGGGGGGTGGGGGCAATTTTAATCGGAAATTTTCGGTTGGAATGGATATCTGCGTGTGGGAGGTATTTTTCATGGAGGGAAAACACCAGTTCCAATTTTTCAGCCTAGACAGTTTTTCTAAGCATCTTTTTAAAGTTTTGGTTCCTATATGCTACGATTTGCTCTTCGTTCCCCTGCAGCTATCACTACAGCTGTGATCAATTAATATAAAAATTTATGCTCGAGAATTTGAATATAAAGTGGAAAGCCTTATGTATGCTAGGAAATCAAATCATGAAGAAATTGTTAAATCTAAAGAATTTTCCTTTTTTTACCAAATGAGAAATCTTTTGAATGGTATTATAACAATCCCAGGTACTAACTGATATCCTTTTGGAAAAATTAGAAAAATTAAGAATAATTTCAATTACATCCGGTTCGGTAAATGGATACATTTGTGACTAATAAATCTCTTAAGTTTAGTGTTACTCCTTACTTTGAGCTTGAAAAAGTATTTTTTGATTTAATTTCAAAAAAGTTGAACATGTAAAGATGTGTTCTACCCTATGATATTGCCCATACTTGTAGAATACCGAAAAACTGAGTATGGTGGTTCAGTTACATGAGAGCTCATGGACAGCTTTCACCCCAGTCGATAATTTGCAAAAGTGAAAAAAAATAGGAAAGAGCTCATATGGCACTTTTGACGAGGTCGGAAGAGCCATGAGTTTTAGCAAAATTCTAAGAGGCAATAGATTAATTTAAAAGGAAAATCAGAGGCTTAATGCCGGTTTGGATTTAAAATAAGAGCTCTGAGACACGAGGTCCTTCTACATATCAAAATCCGTTAAGATCCGATTACCCAGTCGTAAGTTAAGTATACATCAGTTTTTCTAATTTTTCCTCCCACTGCAGCCCCCCAGATGGTTGAATCGGGGAAAATGATTTTATCAAGTCAATTTGTGCAGGTTGCTGACATGCATACCAATTTCCATTGTCCTAGCACGTCCAGAAGCACCGAACTCTAAATATCCAATTTCATATCCGAACACCCAATTTCAATTTAAAAATACCTCATTTTTTTCAATATTTTCTCTCCCTCCAGCCCCCAAGATGGTTGTATCGGGGAAGTGACTGTTATCGAACCAATTTTTGCAGGTCTCTGAGACAGGTCCCTGACAAGCCTACCAATTTTCATCATCCTAGCACGTCCAGAAGCGCCAAAATCGCCAAAGCACTGGATATTCCACTAATCCCCCAGAGAGAATGGATCCGGTCCATTTTTGTCAATCATGTATCTAGAGCTTGTGGCTATTCTTCAGATCAAGTTTCATCATGAAACGCTTCAACCTATTGAGAATAAACTAAGTTTATTCTCAAAAATGGGACAGACTACCTTGAACATAATATTCTGAGCCAATCCTAAAGACGAAATATCCCCAGTGGTTTTTGGGTTTTTTACTTCTTCTTATGTATTTTTTTTACTTTGATCTTTTTTTTAACTATTGACTAGCTTTTTCTTATAAAATTTGAAACAATAAACACCATTTAAAAGCACCCGTCCAAGGAAAGCAGCAAAGCACTTAATTAGAGACTGCTGATATATTTTAACCCTAACCCTTTTAATTAACCTTTGATATAAATTACGAACATGAGAATATTTTAATTAAAAACTAAAAAGGGATAAGAAAGAAAACTGTCACAGAATCTAAATGAGCATAATTCATAACCAAAAGATATCCTTAAAACTTATTTGGAATAAGCCAATATGTTCAGTTTGGCAATATTTTTTCGAATGTCTGGAGCTAAATAACTACAACATAGAGAAGTCTCAGTTTGTCCAGAAGAATGTGCCAAAAAGTCTAAACCATTTTTCATTTGAAGGTTTTGAAACTAAAATCTGTAAATATTTCACTATAAGAGTCATTTCTAAGGAAATAAATTTTTGATTCCAGGGATGAGTTCCCAAAAGTTGGTCATAAGACGGAAGAAAGAATTTTTGCCTTTAACATGCTTAAAATTGAAATCTGTTGCTGGACCATGGGGATTCTAGTTACAAAAATTAACTTTTAAAAATTTGACATCGGAATTGCACTTTTTTTTTAAATTTGTAATATGTCATTGAAAATTATGCCATTTTAGGATATGTTATGAGCTGTAGCACAGAGGCCATTAAAAATTTTATATATCCTTCAGTACAAATTTAGGCTATTTAAAGTTTAAATACATGACAGCAAACAACAAAGAGTGATAAAACTCAACAAAAAAGCACCAAACGAGACTGGGGCCCTAAAAACAAAAAACAAATTAAACCACCACCAACAATAATAAATACAAGTTTCGCTACTGATCTACTTAGGGAAAAGAAGCTAACAGAGTTACTTCAATGAAAACATCAAACTTTTTTTTATCGAGAACTTTTGTTATCGAAAACTGAGAACTTTTTTTTATCGAGTTTTATCTCTCTTTGTTGTTTGTTGTCATGGCTGGCCAGTTCGACTTTAGAACTTTCATTTAAATACATTTTAAAAATTTTAACACCACAGTCATATAAATCCATAATTTAAATGGTATTTTTACTATACTCTAGCCTCGAACATCTCCTAAATTGGTTTGTTAGCCATGAAGTCTAAAAAAAAACGGTTTTAACAAAAAGCCAAAAGACTAACGACTTCATGACGTCCCAAAACATTTATGGCAACATTTTTGTTCAGACATCTTAATTACTATTTATTTAATTACACATTTCTATAGCACTGGAAAATAACCTCAATCGCTTAAACTTCTCGGAATCTTATGTAATTTTTAAGAAATAATAATTTAATTGTAGTTTAAACAATAAATTTAGCTAATACTTATTTTGATCAATGTTCTATATATGTTATATACATTCGTTTTAAATCGATAGAAATTTAATTAGCAAAATATTTTGCTGATTTGTTGATTCAAAATATTTCTTCAATAGATTTTTCAGGCATTAATTTTCTAACGTTTGAATTGAAATAGATTGTCATTAAATAATTTTATCTAGATATATAATACAGTTTTTTTTGTTCTTGTTGTTGAAAAATTTGCTTCAAAATACGTGATTTTTTTTCGAGCAGCGCGAAAAACATGCGCCTTTAAAGCCATTAAAGGGAGGTAGCTTTGTTCTTGCTTAGGATAATATAATGGAGCAAATTTCCCCTTATGGTCGTTGTTTGGGGTTTGACGTCTTCGTCCACAAGTCATTTAGGGTTTTGCTACTATATTTTGTGTTAATTTAGAGTAAAATGAGTTTTCTTTTTCAGCTACAATATTTAGGCTGAAGTAAAGATCGTCCAACCAAGACACATTCAGGCTCTATACAGTTTGACCTAAATTATCTAGGTCAAACAAGATATAGTAATTTATTGTTATCAGAACATAGAAACCAGTCGACATTAAAATGGGGGTTGATATTGATAGATTCAATGGAGATGTTGACTCCAGTTTCATCTGTTCAATATGCAACGACGTCTTAGAAGATCCTCAACAGGTTTGGATTTACAAATACTAGATGGGTAGCTTATGAAAAACCTTCAGCTGGAAAGAAAAACTATCCTAGGCTAAAGGAAGCACTGGACTAAAAGAAACAATTCAAACAAAATCATAGGCAGTGCAATAGCATTGCTTTAGTAAAGAGCGATGTGGGCACAGTGTATTATCTTTCTTCTGCTTTTTTTTTACCCGGGCACTGCCCATCGAAGGAGTTGTCATAAAAACTCCGAAAAGGTTCTTTTCATTGGAAATTGGAAGGATTTGTGTCCTTTTTGATAGTCAAAAGTGATATGAGGGCAGCTGATATCCCTTCATTGAATCATCTGATTGCTAATCAGATGTTATAGTGAGCTATTTGATATTCAGAGTTATGGGAGGGTGGATACTCCCCTCCCCCGCATCTCGTATTTTCCCAAAATATATTTGATAGACATTTTGAGATGGCTATTTGTTTTTGAATAAACTTAGAAAAGGCTCATTCGTTTGGAGATTGGAAGGACTAGCACCCTTTTTAATAATAAAAAGTGATTGGAGGGCAACTAAGCCCACTCCCACGCCCATGCTTTTCTCAGACACATCCGTTAAAAATTTTGAGATAGCAATTTTGTTCAACGTTGTTTAAAGGCTCAGAAATTATGCCTTTGAAGATGACCCCCCCCCCTCCCAACCCAGAGGCCTTAGGGCAAGGGTTATAAGTTATGCCTTGGGGCATATAAGGTATATATCTATAGAAAGGGTGATCGTATAAACTATTTAGGGGACTCATTGGATTGGTAATAAGATGTCGTAGTGCTCTTTTAAGATTCAGAGTGATCAGAGGGTGGATAATCCTCCTCCTGACACCTCGTATTTTCCTAAAATGCATCTGATAGAAATTTTGAGATTGCCATTTGTTGCCGTAGAAATTTGGAAAAAGGTTCATTCGATTTCAAATTAAAACGGCTATTTTTGATAGTTGAAAATGATTGGAGGACATCTAACTCCCCTCCCAAGCCCACCATTTTCCCCGAAAACATTCAATCAAAATTTAAAAATAGCCACTTTGTTCAACGTAAATGAAAGACTCGAAATTTATGACTTTGAAGGTGAACCCTCTTCCCCTCCCTAGAGTCCGCAGCTAAAAAGTTCCCGAAATGCATCTGATAAAGTTTCAAATGGCTATTTGTTGTTGTAGAAGCTTCGGAAAAGGCTCATTCGATTCAAAATTGAAAGGACTATGGCCCTTTTTAATAGTTCAAAATGATTGAAGGGCAGCTAACACTCCTCCCATGCCAACCATTTCCCCAAACACGTCCAATCAAAATTTTGAGATAACCATTTTGTTTAACATAATTGAAAGCTCAAAAATTAAATTTTTGAGGATGACAACTCCCCCCAGACCCTTCATGGTAAGGGTTGTGAGTTATGTGTGAGGGGCATATAAGGTACTATAGGTAGCTCAATAGTCCTGCCTAAGTAAAGAACGACATGGGCACAATATATTATTTATTTATGTGTTTTTTTAGACCAGGTCACTCTGTATCAAAGGAGTAATTGGAGGGTAACTAACATCCTTCCCACGCTCACCATTTCCCCAAATACATCCAATCAAATTTTTTCACATGTATTTTGTTCAAAGCAATTCAAAGGACTGGAAATTATGTTTCTGAGGATGACAACTCCTCAGACTTAAGGGCAAGGACTCTAAGTTATGCCTTAGGGGTAAAAAAAAGGTATATACAGACAAGATGATCTTATAAACTTCGGGAGGTGCTCGTTGAATTTCTAGTGTTCTTTTTAGATTCAAAAGAAATGGAGGGTGGATAACTCCCTCCTCAACACCTCGTATTTTTCCAAGGTGTATCTGATAGAAATTTTTAGGTGGCCATTTGCTGTCGCAGAAACTTTGAAAAAGACTCTTTTGATTGGAAATTGAAACGACTAGTGCTCTTTTTACTAGTCAAAAATAAACAGAAGGCAACCACCCACCCCCTCCCCCTTCCAACGGCCATCAATTCCAAAAAAATGTCTAATCAAGATTTTGAGATAGCTGTTTTGTTTAGTGTAGTTGAAATTTATGGAAATTATGTCTTTTACAACCCCCATATCTTCTCAAGACCAGAACATAACTTGCACTTTTCTGAGAAAAATGACCGTGGATTGTCAGTTTGATATACATATACTGATATATATGTACATATATATATATATATATATATATATATATATATGTATATATATATATATGTATATATATATATATATATATATATATATATATATATATATATATATATATATATATATATATATATATATATATATATATATATATATTCCTTAAAGTTTCGATAATTTGTGATACATTAAAGATGAAAAGTTAAAAAATTTTAAACGTATTTTTCTTAAATTTAAATAATACAATAAATAACCGATTCAAACTCAAAATGAATAAAATTAACATGAGTAGGCCTGAAAACTTCCATGCTTTGTCAAAAGCAGAAGATAATTTGCACTTTACTGAAAACAAAATACATTTAAAATGTGTTCACTATGTTTTTACTTCTTTAAAATGTGTTTACTAGATATATGAAAGGGGAACTCCTCCCCCTTGCACTTCAATTATAGCACGAGTATCTGGTGCCCTTTTTATAGAATAGACTATATTTATTCACTACAATAGCCTGAACTAGCGTTAGCATTCATGACAAAAATAATTTATACCTTCAAGAACACTCACAGGAAAATTTTAACAAACATTATATTAATCAAACACATATTAATCAAACATTAAATATTAGTCGTGTCAATATTATTAAAATGACGGGTAAAATATGGAACAAATGATTTGCGATATCTTTCAGTACTATAGGCTGAGTAAGTCAGTAACTGTGGAAAATTCCTTTTTATTTGTCGGAGTCTAGTAACTGGTCCTTCAGTTGAGGGGCTCTCAAGGATGGGTAGTAGACGACAATGAGTTGGGGAAGTCTAAGAATTTAGCCAAATCTATATGTTAAGCCATCTCTACGACTATCAACTGAGTCCAAATTTAGTTTTTCAGTGCATCCTCGTAATTTGAGTAGTTTTGTCCAAGTATAATTTTTACAGCTTTTTTTTTGTATCGTCTCTAGTCTATCTCTTTGATCTTTTGTCAATCCTGGATGCCAAGCAGGACATGCATACTCAAGAGAAGGTCTAACATAGCTGTAGTATACAGAATTTAAAACCTCAGTTGGTGTACCAAATCTTTTTAGGTTGGAAAATGAATGTAAAAGCGAGGCGCCTTTTTTAGTCAGATAGTCAACGTGCGAATTTCATCTTAAATCACGTCCAAAAGAATCCCAAGTATTTTAACAGTTTTCTTTGTTGGCAGTATGGAATTATGAGAAGAGTGGTTGTTACCCTTTAGGAAGGAAAACGTCATATAAGAGCTCTTAGTTTCACTGACCGTCTGTTTTAGCTTTCTTAATTAAGCTCTTAGATCATGAGAGATTTTGATCAAGACAGACTGTTCAGTAGTCGGAGGGCTTAGTCGCAGTGATAAAACAGTTAAATCATCAGCAAATTTAAAACACTCACGAATTATTGTTAGAATACGGTTAAAAACAGTAAGAAAAATAAAAATAATAATTTATTTATAACCCATAAAGTACATTAAACTGTAGAGTAAACACACAAAAAAAGAAAAAAAAACAAGACAAAAAACATAACAACATAAATAACATAGCAGCATAACAATATACAACTTAAGTAAATTACCTCAATTCAAAAAATGGCAAAAGAGGGTCAAAAATACCAATCATTTGCCGAGTTTTAAGACATATATCTTTAGATAAATGTTTCAGTTGCGAGGGTGCATCAATGATGTCAAATTTGGAAACGACTGTATGATTCCGATACCACCGAGGCAGACGCAGCAAATACTTGCAATACTTAATATATCCTGAGCGTATTTTCCTTATATCCTTCTTGCAAAGGAGGAAAGCAAAACCAGAAAGATAAAAAACAGCAAGGGCGCAAAAACTAGAATAAAGACAGCATAGTCCTTTTCGGTTATACCGACCACGATTTGGTGAAATTTTCGCGTATCCAACCCGCATGCTTTTCAGCAAGCTAGACGTAATAGCGGAGCAAGTAGACGAAAGTGACGTGGAAAAAGAGAAACCCAACCATTTAATATTTGCTGAACATGGTATAATTGAAGAACCCAAGCAAAGAGGTGATGCTGATGGAGGACTCCCAAAACACAAAAACTCACATTTGGAGGCATTAACTGAAAGGCCTAACTGTCCGGCTAAGAAGCAGAACATCATCAGCATATGCAACGTGACTAATGCCTAAATTATCATTGTAAAAAATTGACGGTTGAACACGTTGGAGACACCAAGCTAAAACACATTTAAATATGCTCGGGGATAACACGGCACCTTGCCTAACGCCTTTTTTAACAGGAATATACTCCCCTACAGTACCATTCCACTTCACCCTAACTGAATAATTAGCATACCAATACTTAAGCACGGAAACAGTAGAAAGGTAAACACCTGAGGCTGCTAGAGAAAATAAAGCATTTGAATGAATTACATCGTCACAAGCACTAGATATGTCAACAGTCAAACCATACAGGGGACTTTTTTTTAGCAGCAGCTTGTTTCATTAGCCCACCCACAATACGGTGAGCTTGAACGCAGCCCATACCTTTTCTAAGACGAAGCTGGAATGGTGTAAAATTGCACTTGGAGCTAATGGCCGGTAGCAGTACATATTCAAATAGCTTACTAACAAAACAAGACGAGTGATAGGACGGTAATTAGAGCAAGCACTGGGGTTCTTTCCTTCCATTAACTACTCCTTACCTTCCACAACGTAGCGTTTTCCTTCTGTGGGAAGTGAGATGCACATTAGGACAACAGTTCAGGAAACAAAGGCCATGAGCAAATTTTTTATACAGAGATCTGTGAGGCAGAATACAACACTCATCACGGCAGATGCCTGTGAAATACTCCAAGCAAATATGGAGAAACGTGCAATTCTCCGCCTTTCTGAGGCCTCGCCTTATGTGAAATCTGCAGACACGTCGTTCAGGAATATGGTCTGTTGCAAGACCATCTTCATCTTCATCGGTGTAAGCAAAGATGACAATAAAACGAAGGACTGTCTTTTGTCGGTTCTTAACACAAGAGACAGCTCAGATCAGGACCTGAGCAGTCATTTCTTTCTTCGGTGATATTTTCTATAGTATCCATAATTCTCAGTGCACCGCCAGGAATGCCTGGAGATTTAGATGACAAGGGCTCTTTTAAAGTTGATCCTGGATTTAATCGTTGTTACTTTGCTGTTTCGGACTATTATTTTTCGATGTCATTTTTTTCAGAGTAAAGGTTTTTGGGGAATCTTTTTGTGTACAAATTACGCACACATAGGTCTTCTTCAAGTCATTAGAGTATTTAGTTTTTCCACGACTAAAATGAGACCATTTATTACATTTGATACCCTGCAAGCTGCCTGTTTTGCTTGTAATTGTTTTTAAACGGATACCACACTGTTCCAGATCCATAATAGATATCGCTACTGAGTAAACCGAGTTAAAATTGCAAAAATTTCAATAGTAAATAGATCTAAACAGTCGGATATTAAATGACTCTAGGGAAATCACTCAGGTTAATTCTTAATCAAAGTTCCCAAGGGAATCTTTTCTCAAGCCCAAGCATATTCTAAACGTATCCAGTCAGAATTTGGAGAAAATTGTTTTCTTCAGCATAGTAGAGCGCTTCAGCAACTATGTCCTTAGAGATATTAGGGATGTCACCCCCCAAAATTGTGCAAATTGCCCTTTATATTTTAAAATTAATTTGTCTTTAAAACAAATCAGAAGGCAATGTGCTTATGGTTGTCAATAAGACACCTCAGTAATATATCGAGAACGACTGAGGGCCTTAAGTTGAATCATTGAGGACTTTTACTATTTCCGTAACAAAATACGTCTGGAATGTTTTTGCCTTTCTTACTTTCATTAATGAAAAATTATTAAAACCTTAACTTAGAAACGTCAGTGCATGTTAATTAAACTGAAAATTCACTGTCATTTGTTTTTATGTTTGTTAGTTTCGCGTTAGTTTTTCCTTGGTTATAGTTTGACTCGGCTACTTGTTGTAATTTCTGTTCGTTTCGAGTTTCATTTATTTAGTGATAATCATTTTTGGTAGTTTTGCGCTTGGAAGATTATTTGACTTTATTTTTACTCATTCTTGGATTAATGGAGCTCTTTACTTTCCTTTGAAAAACTTGTCTTGTGGAAAAGGTTTTTTACATTATTCATGCGAAATATCCATTCAAGTTATTCCAAGTGTAATTTATTTATTTTTTCTTTCTTGTGTACTTTATTTATATTGTTTCTTTTCTTATGTTATGTATCATTTTGTATTTATATATTTTCTGAATCACATATTATTCTGTTAATATAGCCGACTAGCTAGTATTTCCATGAACTATGAGTATAGCATAATATTTGTTAGTTTTCTTGTGAATTTGTATTTATATTTATTTTCAAATATTTATATTTATATTTATACATCTATATATTATGTATTTCATGCATATATATATACTCTCCTGGACTTAGATTATGCTGATATTTCAGGCATCCTAGATATAATTGTAAGCAAAATGAGTAGACTGTTGGAGGTTTTGTGAGTTCAGGGTGGTAGAATAGGTTTGAAAATTAATGTTAAGAGGACTAAGTCACTAAGGATAGGAATAAGTGAGCAGGAAAAGGTGACGTTGAGTAAAACAAAACATTGATCAGATGGGCAGCTTCACTTACTTTGGCAATATTATTAGCAAACAAAGTGAGAGCAGTGAATATGTTAAAAGTAGAATAGCCAAGGCTCAGGGTGTTTTTTCACAATTAAAGAAAAGTTTGGGAGAATACAAAGATGAGTGTGCGAACCAAGATTAGAATATTGGAAGCTACAATGATGACAGTCATCAAATATGGCTCTGAAGCATTTGTGCTCCGATAAGTGGATGAAGATTTACTAGATGTTTTTCCAGAGAAATTGCTTACGGATTGTACTAGGGTCCTGGCTGACTGATCGTATTTCAAACAGTAGCCTGTAAGAAAAGTGTAGTTCAATCACGCTTTCTAGGGTTATAATGAAAGAAAGCTTGAGCTGGTTAGGGCAAGTTCTGTGGATGAAGGATGACAGATTGCTGAAGATTGTCCCTTTTGGAAAACCGTCTAGGGCTAAACAGAAAACAGGTCGTCCCTATCTGGGTTGGGAGGGTGTAAAGAGGGAGATTCTGAAAAGATCGGGATGGAAGGGAGCATGCGTAGCTGGGTTAACCTCAGATGGCTTGGTGCTGTGGTGAGTTGTTAAAAGTAGTAGTAGTAGTAGTAGTAGTATACACAGGCTATATACGTATATACCTATATATGTGTTTATTCTTAGTACATAAATAATCGCGGTTAATGAATAATGGACAGCCTAAAACAAACACGAAACAAGATGAATGAACAGACAAAGCTTATAGCAATGGCTTTTACTAAAAAAGTATAAATCTAGCTAAAAATGAAGAGAAAATTCAAAAGAACAGCCAGGTCAAACAAATGACTTTTTAAACTCAACTGTAAATCCGTGTTATATGGACCAAATCTATGAGTTCTTTGAGATTTTCCAAGAGTTTCTCTATTTAATAGGATGTACTTGTGCCCATCCTATTGGTTGATGAATAGCTATGCCATTCTTAACAACCACTAGTTTTACGACGTAGACTAAACAGTCTTTTTCATTTGATCATTTTTTTGTGAATTAACTAAAAAAGCAAGACTTTGTTTCGAATTATTTGGGAACAAACTTCTAAACACAAGAACCGTTGATTTGGAATGGGAATTATTTTTGAAACATTAAAAAACCTGAGCACAACAAGTGAGGAATTGAGAAGCATAGCTCACCTAGTATATGGTATATTTTATGTCCACTTTGAGTTTTCATTTTGCTCCAATTGAAAATCTTTATTTTGCTATCAATTATAAAACTGTTTTGAAAAAGTCATTTGAAAAATCCATTAAAAAGTGTTCTATTACTTTAAAAAGTAGAGGTGTGAAAAAAAGGCAATCTTTAGTGTAAAGAGCGGGGCATTATTGAGGGGACAGCCCCCTCCATATATGGCAAAATTTCTGTTCGTTTTATGTTTTAATGTTGCTTCTTACTTTCAGTTGAAAAAAACTTGTTTTTCTTTTTTACTTTTGGATCTTATTTTTGCATAATGCCAGAAAATCTGGCTACTCCTCCACTAGAAAATCCCTCCCCCCAAGTATTTATTCTCTAGACAATTCACTCCTAGTAAAACTTTACCCTGGACAATTTCCCTTAACATGTCCATGCGTAGAATGGAGTATGTAATGAGAAAGCACGACGTCAAAAGAATTTTGTATAGGATTTCCGGCATATTCCTCCAGTGTAAAATTTCCCCTGAAACTTTCCTCCCCGCAAAAAATTATGCCCGTGGAAAATCTCATTCTTAGAAAATTCCCCCCTTGTTTTTGAAAAATGTACGCATACTTCCCAATAACAAATACTATACCTAAACAATAGGACAATTTTTTAACTTACAGACCTTTCCCCATGGGCCTGATATCTCCAAAAGCCTATTTATTTGGCCTTTTTACTATGCCGAAACAAATACCTGTTTTAATTTTTAATGGGACGATTTTGATAATAAAGGAGCATGGGAGGGGTCCTAGTTGCCCTTCAGTTTTCTTAGTCACCTAAAAAGATCACTAGAACTTCTATTTTGCTTTTGAATCAGCTCGTTTACGTTATTCTATGACCACGTGGTCATAGGTGGTCGATAAGGTCACCCCTGGAAAAAATACACAAACAAAAAAATACGCCTACGTGATCATTCTTTTATCAAAAAGAAAATTCAAAATCTTTTCAGAGAGGCGCTTGAAAATTCTACAGTAGGGTTATCTGATACGCTGAATCTGATTATGTGCAAAAATAATTATGTTACTATATTTGGAAAAAGCTCAAACGGCTAATTCTTCTAATGCATTGTAACCAAAGTTCCTTCTGTTAGAGTTTAAGTTACTATTTGGAATATTTTGCTTCTATCCCGTTAATCTATTGATATCAAAATTCCGTTATAAGAGTTTTAGTTACTATGGATTTGCTTGGCTCCTTATTTCCAGTTAGTTACAACAAACTATTTGATTTAAAGCAAGTTGAAAGAGCAAAAGAGTTTTGAATCTTACTAAACAAATAAAATCTGTTTCTCTGTCGAACAAAGACAGTTAATATACAAGCTTATGGAGCAGGTTTAGTTTCCTGTCTTTGTTTGACAGAGAAACAGATATTTTATTTTTTTAGTGTGATTCAAAAGACTTTTGCTGTTTCAACTTGCTTAAAATCAAATTTTAAACCAAGAAAATAAATATGTTTTATTCAACATACTATGATTAATTTTAACTAGTTAATTGTTGTATTTATATTTCAGGCTCCAATATGTGAACATGCTTTTTGTAAAATTTGTATATCGCAGTGGTTGAACACAAATCAATCGTGTCCACTTGACAGAGAACGATTAACCATAAGTGATTTGAGGCCTGTGTCAAGGATTTTGCAACATTTCCTTTCGAAGTATTTGGCTTTTTTCTTTTATGTAGAATGTGAAAGCTCATGTGATTTTAAAATGAAGACCATGGGCATATGCGTTCAATCGGAGCTTTATATATATATTTTTAGAGATGCTTAAAGTATAAAGAAACAGTTTAATTTGTTGTAAAAAAAATTTAAGTTTCGAGCAGTTGGATAAAAGCCTAGGTTTTGGACTGGAGCATAGATGAATTTAGAGAGAACTTAAATTATTATTTAAACAATTATTGCTAAAAGCCGAAATAACTTTTTTGTTTTTTTTTCTTTGATTAATTAAAAACAAATTCTCCAAAAAATGAGTTTTTCAAAGAAGTGTACAGAGCTCCATTAAACCAAAAATGAGCAGAAATAAAGTAAAATTATCTTCCAAACGCAAAAATGTCACAAATAGCCATCAATAAATAAATGAAACTCAAAATGAACAGGAATTACAATAAATAGCCAAGTCTTATTCAAAACGAGCAAAAATTAATATGAGTAGAGCTGACCGCTTTTCCCAGCTTCTGGAGACTAGAAGACAATTTGTAATGTAGCGAAAAGCAAACCAGGATTATTGAAAAAATTTGTCAAATGAATGTGGGTTAAGAGTTTAATGTACATATACAATACTTATTATTTAAAGTCTAAATGATTTTGGAGTTATAAAGTAAAAACTGTTTATTATTTATTTTACTTTTGGTAAAATACAAATTATGTTCGGGTAATCAGAACGTGCTGGTATTGTCAGCCCTATTAATTTTTCCTTTTATTTTTTCATTATTTTTCTTTTATGTGGAACGTGACAGCTCATTTGAATTTAAAATGAAAGTCATGGGCATACGCGTTCCTTCAGAGCATTTTTTTATTTTTAGAGATGCTTAAAGTACAAAAAGACAGTTTAATTTATGGTATAAAACCTGAAGTCTTGTGGAGATTGACAAAACCTTGCTTCTAATAATTTGGATCATAGATGAATATAAAAAGAACTTAAACTTTTATTTTTGAAAAATTATTGCTAAGAGCTGGAAGAACTTTTAATTGTTTAGTTCTTTGATTAAGCTGAAAAATTTCTCCAAAAATTCGTTTTTTAAAGAAAAGTAAAGAGCTCCATTAAATCAGAAATTAGCAGAAATAAAGTCAAATAATTTTTCAAACGCACAACTACCACAAATAACCATGCATAAATAAACATAACATAAAATGAACAAGAATTACGATAAATAACCAAGCCTCATTCAAAACTAGCAACAATTACTATAAGTATGACTAAACCCTCCCCCTATTTTCTGAAAACAAAACAAGATTTGTAGTCTACTAAGAACAATCTTTATATCGACATTCTTGTTTCTCATATTAGCGAAAAGCAAATATCATAACCAAGATTATTGAAAAAAACGCAAATGAATGTGGGTTACCAGCTTAAAGTACATATGCAATATTTACTACTTGATTTCTTAATGATTTTGTAGTTACTAAGTGAAAATCATTTAATGCTTATTATATTTTCAGTATAATGCAAATTATGTTCGGTTAATCAAAACTAATTGGTATTGTCAGCCCCATTCATCTTCGTTTCTGCTCGTTTGGAGTTTGACTCTGTTATTCATAATAATTTTTCGTTCGTTTTGGGTCTCATTATTTATTTGTTGTTATTTTTGGTATTTTTGCACCTGGAAAATTACTTGACTTTATTTCTACTCATTTTGGTTTATTATAGTTCTTCACTTTTCTTTGACAAATACTTTCGTGGAAATAAAATTGTTTTTAGTTTGTTTCTATTTGTTTCTAATCGAAACAGCATTTTTCATTGAAAAAGAAGTATAATTTAAATTGTTTAGTTTGGGAACTATAGTTTGCCTCACTATGTATATTTTGGATAAAATTTTTTACCAATTTTAAAAACATACTTCAATTTTGATAATCTTGGCACACAAAGAATTGTTGAAATTAGTTTCTTGAACCATCAAGTTTTCCTGAAAAATATCGCCAACAATTTTTTTTCTTAAAAAGCTCTCTTTATCGAATAACCTGTTTTAAAATTTCCCAAGATTTTTGACTTCATACATTTAGTGGCAGTAGTATCATTAGTAACAGCAGTAGCAGTAGAATTAGCAGAAGCCTTATCTTTTGTTGCAATTATAGCAACAAAAATTGTAATAGAAGTAGCAGCAGTGGCAGTGCAGAAGCAGTAGAAGTAGTAAAGTATGATGCAAATATTACTTCTGTGTCAGTCCAACATCTCCCACATCAAGGCTGTAATTTTCAACTTTCAATTTTCAAAAAATTAATTTTCAACTTTCATTTAATTTTCAATTACTGTATCGCTGATGCGCCCTATTGACAATCTGCATGCAAACGACGTGTTGAGATTCAGTTAACCTCCTGTCCTTAGCATTCCCTGGAAACGTAACCTTCATACACTCAGCTTTGGTTATAATAATAGTTATTATAATCCTTATAATAGAAACAAGTCATTTTTTGGGGAGTTTCTACCTCTCCCTGGATGATTTCTCATTCCAATCGAATTTTCACAGGGTTCCTCTCCCTGGGTTTTGTTTCCTAGACTTAGGAACAAGTCTTGTTTCTAAGAAATGTTTATTTGTAAAGATGTGGCATATAATATCGTGAGATAAGGTGTTTCTAGGAGATGGCATTAACTCTTATAGTGAATACCAGCTTCACTGCTTTTAAGTGGTTCCACGTGATCTAAGCTCCTAAAAACAAATCCCCAAACAACCTAACCCTTGCAGCCAATAGTATAGCATAAGGCAACGCAGAAAGAACTCCCGAGAATCTAAAAATTATAACCTGAACCTCATTGCATATACCCTAAACCTCATTCGCATACTTCAACAGGCACAACATTAGCATAATACAAGGTATATCTAATTTGATAACTTACATGGGCCCATATTATGCTAGTGCAGTTTTTCTATTTTATTGAGACATGACATCACACATATGCAACGCAATTGACTTCTGACATGTTAATTGTCAAGAACCTTTTTTAATTGTTGGATTTGCACTCGCGAGTCATAAGAGACGCTTTGCCTTCTAAACTGTGGAGCTACCGGATTTTGAACATATTATTTTAACCCAGATCAAAAGTTGTTATAGATTCTTGAGGAGTCATTATTTAACGTCAGGGGAATGACTAGACCTTTTGAGGTGAAATTTTCAGGCAGTTATGGAGGGGGAAAGTAGAGTTGGAAATGTGAGCTTGGGGATATAAAGGGTGTCTAATTGGGACTGTATGTATATTTTTTCTCTGATGCTTATTGATCAGTTTGCGATGTTAATAGCTAATGTAAAATACTCAGTTAAGACAGAAAATGAACGCTGCCCTCTCAGAAGAACTATACCAGGAATTTTTTGTACGATAAACTTGAATATCCTACGAATATGCTCCTTGGGAAATGAGTACTTTGAATTTGTTTCTTAGTCCCTTGGTTAGGGGAGAGGTTAGGAAAGAGGGAGAGATCACATTTCTTCACTCTTTTTTCTTAGATAAAACAACAAACCTTATTAAAAATAGTAAACCTAACCTGCGTGACACCAAGATATAGGATCATCCTACGTCGAATAAAGCGATGGCTGCTCCTTCTCATCCCTTGTTTGTTCACTAGATTTCATTGTTGCTTTACCACAATGCTTTGACTTTTGAATCAAGTGTTTTCGCAATCAAGTTACAGGCGTGGACTGATATGAAATTTTTATTTATTTATTAGACATCTACAGTTTACAATGAGTTGTATTGCAGCTCTTGAAGAAGTTCACGACAATATGTTTCAATTTAAAACACCATTCAGATCGTTTCTTTGCGGCTTATTAATATCGCGCAAAGCAGCACTTTAATAAAAATAATTCAAAATTGTAGTCAAATGTTTTTGAAATTCCGAAAAAATCTATTATTGTTACTTTATTTGGCCAGACTCCCATGATAAAAATAAAACATATGCGTGAGAAGCAAAATTCATACTGGGACTTAGCTCGTTCAACACTATTGAATCAAACTCTCGGTTGACTATTTATGATCTAGCCAAATCCATTTGACAATGGTCCAAAAAATGCTACAACTGTTTAACGTCCACTCACATTATAGAACAATTTTCTTAACTTTAGTTCTACACAGTTCCTTTATTCAGAGCAAACATATGATGTTATTTGCTTTGAATTGTACCTACCATATCATTTACAGGAGAAGTATATAAAATGTGTGTTCTGCCCAACATAACTCATCCATTTATTTTACAGCATTTTCGCTCCATTTTATGTAATTTTAATATCAATTATTGCACATTTTGAACATTTTTCACCCCTATATTCTAAATGAAAACAAGTCCTTCGAAACCAAATTTGGTCTTATTTTTATGCTTATCAAAATATGTACGGGATCTAGACTCCGCACCATCAGTTTAATTGCTTTTCAACTCAATTTATATCTTTTGAAATTAAAATTTTCAAAAATTTTACAATTTCCCTTCCTGAGCTTTAAGATCGTAACAGGTCTTGTGAAATAAGAATTTGATTAATTTGTGAAATAAGAATTTAATTATATTCCATTTTTTCTAGGCTACCAGTAAAATTTATTAGTTTAATATTTAGTGAAAAGTTCTATATCAATATCGACATAATTTATTTTATCTTCATTATTAAATTGACATATAATTAGTTATCAATGACTTCCATTATTGCTTTTGTTTCTTTTAATTAACTCTGGCTCTATTCCCAAGAGATTCCGTTAACCAGAGTTCCGGGAACAAATACAAACACGCGTCACCTGAAACTTCAATGGAAACCTTTCAAATGAAACACAAAAAGAATAAATAAAGTTTCTCTGCAGGCTGAAGATGGTCGAGTTAGTTAATCGATTGACTGATCATCGGTTGCTATTCAAAAATTCGACTATCACTGTTATTCAACCTCATGTAGCAGTTGACGATGTCAAAACAATCAGACCAAAGGGGCCCAGATTGAGGAGTAAGAATCAGCCAGATTTCCTCCAAACAAAAAATCCTGCGGGGTTTGTCCAATAACCTTGGCTGAAATTACCAACAGCAAAAAAAAATTAAAAAATAAGAAATGAGTAAAAGCCTGCGGGAGGGGTTTTGAGAAAACTTTTAAATTTAATTTATATTTAATTATGATTTAATTTTCATATTTTTATTTTAAAACTTAAAGAGTTTATTGAAATAAAATAATAAATTGTTAACAGCCAGGAGTTTTAACAGCCATCGTTATCTTAACTATGAAAAGAAACTAGCCTTTAATTATTTTCCCAAAATGTGTTTTTTTGGTCAGGAAAATGTTATTTTTTTCAATATAGATATCAAATGAAATTTTTTAATGAGAATTCTGAATATATTTAATTTATTAAGTTTAATTAAGCCAATTAAAAGTTACGAGACAATTACTAATTATTGAAATAAAACCTGTGACTTCACTGTGTGTTAGTTTCTCTGAAAAGACTCTACTTGGCTCTGGAGACAAAAGAACTTGTAGGCTAATTTAAATTGAAAGGGGCTATTAGCTGCATTTTATGTTATGGTTGTTACTAACGAAATATGTATTCTGAAGAGCGGGTGGAAAGTAAGAAGGATTTTATTTATGTTTTAAAGTACACAGACTTTACACGATATTTATAACCATTTAATTTTACTTGTTTCACATATTTTTCACGACAAAACATGTAATGTTTTGCGTAATTCAATTTCTCGTTTGGTTTTTCCTCGGGAAACAATTCACCTGACTTATACATTGCAAGCAATTCTAAATAGAACGAATAAGTAGTTTTATACACTGTCTTTCTTTCTACTATTCTTAGATATTTTTCACGTATTTCAATCAGAAATGTCCTAAGACTTAAAGACACAAGAGGTGGAAAAGCAAAAGCAGATAAACCTGATGCACTAAATATAAATTTGAATACTAAGAAAGCATTACTAACATTTTCATAACCATCAAAACTTTTATGGTAAACAAATGATCTCTTTTCTATTTCTCCTTTCATTTAAATTTGAAGCTAAACTTTAAACAAAATTAAGTGGATCCATTCCCTTGAATCTTCTTTTTATGTAATCAACACAAAAATGACCACAATTCACATCGTTAAAATTTTGGACTTGGGTAGAATGAAAGGCACTTTTCTTATTTGATGTCTTAAATAGTTGACTATTTCATTTCCAGGTTGAATTCCAAAAGAATCATAAAATTCTACGAATGAGTACTTGGGATCATTGAAATAACAAGTCCTATGCGTCCCAGGCGATCCCGTAAAATCACAATTGATTACACCACATTCTTTTTTCTTTATTTACTTAGAAAGTTATCTCGAGAAAAAATACCTTGAAAATAAGGAATATGACCTAATTCATTGAATATATTAATATTTGTCAATAGTGTCATATGATTTTTGATTCTTTCTGATGTTCCCTGGTTTTCGGAAGTGAGCATTCTTTGAATTGTAAAATCTCAGCTGCAGTTGCTTTTCTCGGTCTTCCAAGCTGTTTAGGTTTTTTTAACTACTTCTACTTGTATTTTCTTGGGTGTACCAAGTTTTTTGGGAGTTTTAAAAACTACTTCCGATTCAGATCCAACTATTTTGTGTGCAACTGATATTTTAAACCTCGAACTTTTGGTAAAGTCCCTGGTAATATTAAACATTCATCTTTAGCGTTTGAAGAATCATTAATTTTATGAACAATTTATTCCTGCCTATGTACCTAATGTAAGAGCAACTTAACCACTTGTAAGAGCAGCTTTACCTATTGCAGCTGCTAATAGTATAAAACATTGAAGTAAGTCACCATTTTGAAATAGTTGATGATACAATATAATTATATAGACATCTTTATTCTTTATTTTTCCTTGCCCGATTTGTTCAATTTGATTTCTTTTAATTTATAATTTAGCAGGTTCTTTACCAAATATTTAGTATTTGAGTTGGGCAATTTTCTTCCTTCTTAAAATATTGGTTGTTTTTACTTTTTGAAAACGGGATAAATGAATTGTGTATTCAATTAAGTCAGCTTTTTCATTGATTTTGAATTTATCAAGAAGAGATAAGAAGGATAATCTTGGACTATTTTGAAGGGTTGATCGATATCGCATCCTTTATTTTTATTTTCATATTTTTCAATCTTAGTTACTTGTCTCTTATGAAGTAATAGATTAACAGGTTCTTGTTCCTTCACTTTTGTATGTGTTACTCACACTTTACATTTTGCTTTTGAATCAAAACATGTTTTAATTTTCTGTTTTTCTTAAGTTCTGATAAATAAATTTTATAATCTTCCATTTATTAGAGAATTATTTTTCTAAATAAAACTCCAAGGTAAAGATATTCGTAATACACTTTTCAAAAAAAACTTAATAGGCTTGATTTTTACTTCAAACTTCCTTTCATTCTCTATTGAAATGCTTCATCGGAATCTTATTCAAGTTTACTTATTATAATATTTCCGAAATTGTCTAAACGTTCAGATAACTGCACAAAACCCGTCGAGCATGCGAATAAAGTTGGAAAATTAACTGCATCTTACCCATTTATTGGGTTTGCAATATTTCTAATTCGTCTTTCTTCTGCATTAATATTCCTTTTGTTACTTTTAAGGTATTTTTGTACTAATGTCATCAATTATAGTCAATATATTGTCAGGCGATTGACAAGTTTTGGTTAATCTATTAATACCCTCAATTAAATGCTGATTTGTAAGAATTCGGTGGTTAATAACTTCAGGCTTGAAATCGTTTAAAATAATTTTATCCTTTTGTGAATTCATAGCATCTTTCTCTGATTCTAGATCACCTAGATTTGTTAATCGTTTCAATTGTGAAATATTATTGACATCATCATTCAGTTATATACTTTTGTTCAATTGAATTCAATTTATTTCCAAAACGGGCAGCGGACAAGCCGAATATTCGTTTAGTCGTCAAAATATAAATTTAAATACAATCTATAGTCAACACGATATACAAAAATAATTTAGAATAATTTTAAACATCAACTAAAAACCAGTAAACAATAACTGACTAGTCAAAATATAATAAAATATAACTGACGAACTAAAGCAGCGGACAAGCCAAATATTAGTTTTAGTCGTCAAAACACAAATACATGTACAATCCATCGTCAACAGTGATGAGATAATTTGAAATAAACACAATCGCTTACTTAAAATCAGTATACAATAACTGAATAGTCAAAATATAATATAACAAACTAACTAAAGCTTTAGCTATTCTTACTTAATAGCAGTAACATTTACAAATAGCACATTTAAAACTTTACAAATAAGAGAACAAAGCTTCATTAAATATCTGTTTCGAGACACATTGACTGGCTGTATACGAGGTAAAGCTTCTGCCACTGCTCTTGCGGGTCATTCTCGATGTGGTTTGAAGTTAAGGTGTAGTATGGATTGAAGGGATGTAATGTTCAACACCCCTGTTCCAAAAGGAAGTGATAGTTTCAGTCAAGGGCTAGCAAGGGTATCTAGGCAGAACTGTTCAAGGAGGGCACAGTATGGGACTTTGGGCACTTTTGAAATTACCAACAATGTTCGAAATTGAACTCTCTCATGTGCGTCGGACTGTTCCTGCGTTAGGCTCTTATGCTAAACGGGCTAACAGGCTTTAGGTCAATTGCCATCAGACTAATCCTGCGTTCAGGCTTATCCAGATATTTGAGAACTGTATCCAACATACTTACCAGATAATGGGCAGTGGACATTTTGGGTATGTTTCCAAACTGTCTATGATCAATAAGCTTAATTACTTGTTTCTTTAACCAAGCCGCCAAAAAACTCTCATAAGCTATGCTAAACACAGGGATTATTGTAATTGGCCATATTCCAAAAAAACAATCATTTGGTGCTTCTGTCAAGGACCGCTTTAATTAAATCTACCGGGATATCAACCGGAGTTGCACTAGTTCTTTTCAAAACGTTTAACTTTTGTTTTAATTCATTTGGCTATATAATAGGGAAGTCACCAAAATTAAGTTGAGGATTTGGTATTTCCTCTTTTGGTAGAGGAGAGATTGACTATACAATATTAACCAGGTAAGAATTTGTTTTGTTTGCAGTTTCAAATTCTTTTACATCTAAATTAAAATCCACTCCTTTTTTCAACTATATTTTTAATTTCTCTGTACCACTGGCATTGCTTTGACAAACATATTATTCACTTTTCTTTGGGTATATTCATGAGTCGCATTTTTTCTCATTTTCCAAATTAGTTTTTTTAGTTTATTTGGTTGTTCACGTTTGCCTTCGCGGAAAAGCCGCCTATTTTCTAGAATGAGCGTCTTTATATTCATAGTGATGTAAGCACGATCCGCAAACTGGAGTTTTGAAGTTCTTTGGGAAAACGAGACTTGTATCAGACTTGAATTTTAATGTGTACCTTCTGCTTTATAAATATCATCCCTGCTCACTTGACTAATCCTAGCCCCAAACTTTGAGAGACCTTCGTCTCCTATTGGTCTGCTCGTCACTGTTGTACTTTTGTACTCAATCCGAATGATTTGTAGGGGATTAAGCTCTAGAGTAAAGTGATCGGTACACCAGGTACTGGTTCACTATAAAACTCATGTAAATTAGAAGAAATAAGGTCTAACATAGTATCACCTTTAGTGATTGGCTTTTTGACCAGTTGCTTAAGACCAAGTGTTCTGTTGATTTGCTCAAGTTTCAGTTTATTGGCATCAACTAGCATAAATATTCCGTAATTAGGGTATTTACTAGTTACATAATTATCACTTAATTGCATTTTTCTAGAAATAACTGGCTATTGGCATTCTGGCCCGATGAATAATAAATTGAACAAACAGTGATTCCAGCGAATTTGCTTGGAAGCCATTTAGGGTGCAGAAAAACCCAAATCAACTCATCATGCTTATTTAAACACGGGACTTCTATTAATCTTGCTTTGATTTTATTATGCGAGTAAATCATAACCCCGCCTCCCTTTTTACCCAGAGGATGGTCATCAGGGCGAAGCTTAACAAAAATATTATAATCTACAATTTCTGTTAATTAAGAATACTGTCGGTGCGCTTCAATAACAACTACGACTGAAGCTTTAACTATATTAATCAAACTGTCTAACTCACACACTTTATCCATATTCAAACTTTCTGCGTTGCTGTAAAGAAAAGTTGGAAAATCAAAATCATCTGAATTCAATTGATTTGCAGCACTTGCAGCACTGTCGTAGAGTTTACCTTAACAATAACAGTGAAAGGTTCGGTTTTCAAAACTGACTCTAAGCTCCTATCCATGTATTCATCTAGGGTAAATGTTGCGAAGGGGTTCCGCATTAGGTATATGACTGAAAAGGCTGCTCTGACTAGCTGATGCTCACTGGGAGTGCTGTCTGGGGCTGTGAACTAGACTGGAGCGGGAGAAGTGAGTTGGGTGGACACAGAAGGGGGAAATGTATGTAAGGGAATTAGGGAATGTAACTGAAATCATGCTCGAAAGGGATGGGACCTTCCTCTAAAATCGATCCCCGCTTTTTGTCTAATTCTTTGTACTACCATCGTATCCTTGCGAAGGTTTATCTCATGGCCTAGAGAGTATCCTACTAAAGGATTTTGGGGTAAAAATCATGATACATGAAAACATGATACTTGTGACAACCGAAACAACGACCCCACATAAAACCAGAAAAAACTGAGACATGGCCAAACAAGAACGAACTCTTATTGCAAGAACGCGTTAGAAAATATTCACAAAACTGGAGCCGATTACATCTTCTTCCGTGGTTACACTGTGCAAGTAAAAAATCCTTGCAAACTAATTTCGTTTTCTTATTTTCAATTACACGCTGATCACCTTTTTTCCAGCTAATTTTTCCATTTCCTCCACTTTCATTTGCCACAAGTTCCTCATAAACAGTTTCTATATTTTCATAAAATTTTGCAGTAAACTTATAAGTTTTTAAAACAGAAGTGTCATTATCCTCTTTCAAATTCAGTTTACAACTATAAGCCGTTAAATTATTCCTGTATTCGGGGGCTTGATCCTCTACCATAGTAAAAAAGGATTTGTTTGTGGGATTTTTGTGTTCAAGAATAATTGATGTCATTTCAATACTATTAAATTAACTGTTCCGGTCAATGTCATTGCTAATCACTGTGTTTTTCACAGGTTCAAACGTACTTGACCTCTCAAATGAATTTACAAAGGGTAATATACCGTTTTCTGATTTATTTTTTTTTACTTGATTGACTTCATTATTCTTTTTTATATCACTGTTTTGAGTTGCAGAAAGAGCTTTGGAAATAACGATCGAAATGTAGCTTAATAAATCTTCGAGTCTATCTGTTAATGGCTTAAGAATTTTAAGATTTGTCTGGCAAGAAAAATGCTTAACACAGTTATTTGGATACGTTAAATTTTCACTGGTAGCATATGGATAAGGTTTTGTCTAAACTGATGCCTCACATGAGCATGTACGCAATTTTTTAATGGTGGTGTTGAGTATTGGATGGATTGACGGAAAACAAAGGCCTTGCCCTCAGTGTGAGAAGAAACTTCAAGGGGGGATATCTGTTCTTGCTGTAAATAGGGTGAGGCTGAAATCATGCAAAGAGGGGAGCAACGGCAATTTAAGCTCTTTTTAGATATTAAGTATCAAAGCTCTTAAATTAGGAGGACGAAGGGAACATGTTGAAGATAAAAAAGGTGAATAGAAAGAATTTATCTGATTGATTGGCATTCAAACAGTTCGTGGTAACGAACTGTAGTAAGGAGCGACCCGGCTCAATAGTAACCAAAACTCTAAAAAATTGAATTTTGATATCAATAGCTACATCAAAAGAATTGCATTTTAATACTGATTTAAATATATAAGTTTCATCAAGTTTAGTCTTACCCATCAAAAGTTACGAGCCTGAGAAAATTTACCTTATTTATGAAAATAGGAGGAAACACCCCCTAAAAGCTATAGAATCATAACAAAAATCACACCATCAGATTCAGCGTATCAGAGAACCCTGCTATAGAAGTTTCAAGCTTCTATTTACAAAAATGTGGAATTTTGTATTTTTTGCCAGAAGACAAATCACGGGTGTGTGTTTATTTGTTTGTTTTTTTTTCTTTTTCCCAGGGGTCATCATATCAACCAACTGGTCTTAGAATGTCACAAGAACGGAAATGAAAAGTTCTAGTGCCCTTTTTAAGTGACCAAAAAAATTGGAGGGCATCTAGGTCCCCTCCCATGCTCATTTTTTTCCCAAAGTCAATTGATAAAAATTTTGACATATCCGTTTTGTTCAACCTAGTCGAAAACCGTAATAACTATGTATTTGGGGATGATTTACTCCCCCACAATCCCTGGGGGAGGGGCTGCTACTTACAAACTTTGACCGGTGTTTACATAGAGTAAAGGTTATTCGGAAGTGTACAGACGTTTTCAGGGGGATTTTATTTTGTTTGGGGGGTGGGGCTGAGGGGAGGGGGCTATGTTTGATGATCTTTCCTTGGAGGAATCTGTCATGGGGGAAGAAAAATTCAAGGAAAAGTGCGCATGATTTTCAAGCATTATCATAAGAAAACAATGAAAAATAAACATGAAAACCTTTTTTCAAATGAAAGGAAGGAGTAGCATTGAAATTTAAAACGGACAGAGATTATTACACATATGAGGGGTTCTAAAAATACTTTAGCATAAAGAGCGAGGTATTTAGGAGGAGATAAATACCTCGCTCTTTATGCTAAAGTACTTTTAGTAATTTCAACTATTTATTCTACGGCCTTTCTGATTCAGGGGTCATTCTTAAAGAATTAGGACAAAGCTTAAGACTTAGTGTAAAGAGCAAGGTATTAACGAGGATACAAACCCCCTTGTATACATAATAAAAATATAAGATAATGAAAGTTTGTTACGTAAGTTGCTAATTTATAAGTTACGTATATTTTTTAATAATATAAACGTTCGTTAAAAATTAAAAGTTCTAGTTGCCTTTTTAAGCAACCGAAAAATTGGAGGGCAACTAGACCTCCTTCTCCACTCCTTATTTCTAAAAATCGTCTGATTAAAACTAAGAGAAGGCTATTTAGCCAAAAAAAGAATTAATATACAATTTTCATTTTAATAATTTATGTGCGCAGAGCCAAAACCAAACATGCATTAATTCAAAAACGTTCAGAAATTAAATAAAAAACTAATTTTTTTTACTCTTTTTTGACTCTTTGCCACAATTCTACTTTTTAAAACAATTAAAAGCTTTAGCATAAACAGCGAGGGATTACGGAGGGGACAACCCATTTTATATACAGAGTAATTTCTGTTCGTTTTAAGTTTTAATGTCGCTCCTTACTTTCAGCTAAAAAAATTAGTTTTTTTATATTTAATTTCTTACAGAAGCAGTCAGGACAACACCAACTCTCACTCCATTTAGCTGTATCAATTCTTGCACACTTTTTCACTCCTGCATGAAACGAGGAATTGCACCCTCAGTATTTCACAGAGTTTCAAAAGTCTCTCTGCTTACATTCAGGACAAACTAGTTTTTCTCAAACCATTGTTTTTAAGAGGTTAATTGCCCGGCTGAAGAACTTAACTTAACAACAAGACTAGATCCTCACACGTTGGATCCTAGATGAAGACTGAACGTTACTTAGATGATGACTTTGTTACTCGTATACTACCAATATTTACTTCTGGTGCTTCCAAAATTATTCATTTAGTATAAACAAATTTTGTGAAGTGGATATCCAAGCTATTTCTGTACTTGAGAGATCCATCATTTGTTTTCAAATCATTTAGTAAAAATTTGTGATTCTTTGTTGCCGCGTTAACGTAGTTGATAAATTTTTGATCAAGTTGATCAAATCAGACGCATGTTTTGTCGGATTCTATCTATTTTTTTTGGATTACAAAACTTTAAAATGCAAAATAGCTAATATTTAGTCGTATAATCTTAGTTGTATCAAAATTGCCCAGAGAAATATAAGTTATTGATGCATTTTGTTTTTTACCTCTCACGAATAAATATTCAATTTTATCTGATCTTTTTCTGTTACAAAATCGTCAAAGATAAGTAAAGTTTAAATCTTGGGATCTTGGTCATCTAAATTAATGATATCACTTTCATCATTACTTGCTAAAATAAGATCCATGTCAGATTTTATTCCAAGACATTCATGTTAATCATTTCATCTTTATATTTTATCTTCTTCTAGATCTTTAGCATACAGATAAATTGTTTTAAGTTTAGGTAATCATAAATCAAGTTCAAGAGTAAATTGGTTTAACCACATCCAAACCTACCACAAATCAATAGTCAAAACGTCTGTCTCTCTTTCTCTCTAAACTTACATTTTTTTATAGACTAACCTTGACTTGCAACAACCAAATACACGGATGCCTTGCCATTGTAGCACAGGAAGAACTCGAGACACATCTTTTGGAATGTAGCTTCGATCCTAAGAGACTTGTTAGTTGTAACTCTGGATGTGGAATTACAATAAGCTTTGGTGAGCTTGCAAACCATAATTGTGTGCAAAGTTTAAGGCAACAGATGAAAGAGACTTCCGAAATTCTCTTTGGACTGATAGATACCGAAACAGAAAATAAAAACAAAATGTCAGAGATAGAATCAAAATTGGCAGGGTTCCAGGTAGAAACTGGTGAAAAAATGTCTAATCTAGTCAAAAAACTGGAAAGAATCGAAAAAGAAAATGAAGACAAAATGTTAATGATTGAATCGAAGTTGGAATTACTTGAGGCGGAAATGGCAAATATTCGAATATCCAAGTCTAATTCATTTCATGTAGAGAGTGCTACACTAAAACAGGTAAAGACAAAATTTGAAAAATATTTAATATTGATCTTTGAGAAGAAACCTTAGTTGTTTTATTTTCTTCAGTTCCTATTTTAATAACAACTTTGCGATTGTCCACTTTTTTAGTTTCTCGCAAATTATGCAGCGATTGCGTTTTCAATATCTGTTCAATATATATGAAGGGGTTTTTCCCCTCATTAATACCTCGCTCTTCACACTAAATCTTAAGTTTTGTTCCAATTCTTTAAGAATAACCCCTGAATCAGAAAGGCCGTAGAATAAATACTTGAAATTACTAAAAAAAGTATTTATCTCCTCCTAAATACCTCGCTCTTTATGTTAAAGTATTTTTAGAACCCTTCATATGTGTAATAATCTCTGTTCGTTTTAAGTTTTAATGCTTCTCCTTACTTTCAATTGAAAAAAATTTTTCATGTTTATATCCTCATTGTTTTTTTTGATATTAATGCTAGAAAATCCTGTGCCCTTTTTATTGAATTTCTCTTCTCCAATGAAATGTTCTTCCAAGGAAAGATCCTCCCATATAGCCCCCTCCCCTGAACCCCACACTCAAACCAAAAAATCCCCCTGAAAACGTCGGTACACTTCCAAATAACCATTACTGTAAGTACACATTGGGACTGTGGGGGGTAAGTCATCCCCAAAGACACAGTTAGTACGGTTTTCGACTATGCGGAACAAAATGGATATCTCAAAACTTTGATTCGTTGGCTTTGGGAAAACAATGAGCGTGGGAGGGGGCCTAGGTGCCCTCCAATTTTTTTGGTCACTTAAAAAGGGTACTAGAACTTTTCATTTAAGTTAGAATGAGCCCTCTTTCAACACTCTAGGACCTCTTGATCGATATGATGACCCCTGGGAAAAAAATAAATAAACACGCACCCGTGATTTGTCTTCTGGCAAAAAATGCGAAATCCCACATTTTTGTAGGCTGGACCTTGAAATTTGTTCTATAGGGTTTTCTGATACGTTGAATGCGATGGTGTGATTTTCGTTAAGATCCTATGACCCTTAAGGGTTGTTTACCCCTATTTTCCAAAATAAGGCAAATTTTCTCAGGCTCGTAGCTTTTGATGATAAAGACTAAATTTGATGAAACCTATATTTTTCAAATCAGCATAAAAATTCGATTCTTTTGATATATCTTTTAGCATCGAAAATCCGCTTTTTACAGTTTCGTTCACTATTGAGCCGGGTCGCTCCTTACTACAGTTCGTTGCCACGAACTGTTTGATGAACCTAAGAAACTATATAATCAACGAGTTGTCTAATCTCCTCGTACACCTGCGCCCTCAGTGCAAAGATAGAAAAATAATAAAAGACTGTAAAAAAAAACACGCGAAAATCCATAAAGCAAACTATAATTAAAAGTTAAAATAGAGAAAATGCTTTTAATAGACAAAGAAAAAAAAGAGAGAGACAGAAGGAGAAAAGGAAGACTGTTTTCCTAAATTAGTGATTAATATATACCAGAACTTGAATGAAGCCTTAACCCTACTCATCCATACAATCACATAGGTCAAACAGCAAAGCCATACACAATCAACCATAAAGAATAATCCATGGACAGGCAGTCATGTCGTCAATAACTATAAGTCGTCATTTACCAAACAATAGAAACTATAAAGACAAATAATTCAGAGGCAACAACCCAACACAAGGGCTCATCAGGAGAATACACTTGTCTGTAGGGTTTCGCCACATTAAATTCTCTACCCAGCCAAGTGTTGTGGCTACTACAAAATAACCATGGCATCCACGTGTCAGGTATCACCCCCAAAATACATGCATATGAAACAAAAAAAACAAACAGCAAATGTAAAACAACCAAGTAAAACCAAAACAAGCTTATCCTGTTAATATATCCCTCGTTTTAGCAACAATAGGTAAACTAAATATGATAAAATTTACCAAATCACAAATATTAACACATTGCAAAAAACCTGAATGAACTAAACAATTATAGAATTCATCTTTACCATGTGACTAATTAAAAAAAAATCCGTTCTATTAGAAAGACAATTCAAAATAAATGGCGCTGCAAGATCATTTCTCAAACCTCCGAAATTCGTTGAAAATTTCTTTAAATATTTCCAGATAATTCTTTTCATATCTATTTAAAAGTTCGTTATAATGAAAACAAAATTTTTTAAATTGCCAATTTAATTTATTTGCAGAAAAACCTCTTGATATCAATTTTTGGCTTAAGATTTTACATCTATTTTTAAAATCAATATAATTACTACAAATCCTTGCATAACGAAGTAACTGTGAAAAAAAAGCTGAATATGTGATATTTGAGTGTATATTACTTTCAGAGAATGGGAAACTATTCACTTCAAAATCAAAATCATCCGTTTTAATACATTTTAAAACTTCATTTATTATTATCACAAATATTAATATTTAAATCTAAGAAATGATCTTCATGACCAGCGCCATGACTAGGTTCAAGAATAAGCTCTGATGGATATATATTTTTAGAAATATCAATGAAATCCTTACAATTTAAGACCAAAATATCATCTAAATATCTTTTATTATTTGACAAAACATGTTTTAAATTATTCGGATTTTTCTTATCCATCATATATTTATATTCTAGTTGACTTAAAAACAAGTCAGCTATAAATGGGCTGGCATTCCCACCCATGGGAGTCCCCACAAAATGCTTGTACAAATCACCACCAAATCTTATATAAGTATTGTATAAAACAAATTCTAATAACTCAAAGATCATATCCAAGCTGTAACTTCTCAAGTTAGCTGTAGTATTAAAGCAATTTGTCCCTATAGCTTTTTTATTATAAGTGTCTATTTTTAAGAACCTTTTACTAGATAAGAGGAAAGATTTCTTGATAACAGTTTTTAAATTATCTAACACTACATTAAGTGATAAATTAGTATACATTGTCGCAAAATCGAAAGACTCAATTCTTTTAGCTGAAACCATTGTTAAACAATCTATCACCTGAGGTGAATTATTAACACTCCAATATGGATTAAAATTCGAAAATTTTTTAATACCAGAACAATAGGTTTTAAGTTTTTTTACAATTTCTTTTAAAATTAAAGAGAGGTCAGTAGCAGCAATGCGGGTTGGACATTTAGCTGCTCCAGCAATAAACCGTGGTTTAGGGGGATTCTTATGAAATTTTACAGTCCAATATAGGAAAGGGAACTTTTTATCATTGTCATTTATTTTAATATTAAAAATTTTAAAAAGTATTTCTTCAGTCTATTCAATTAAATTCTCGTCCTCTAAATTTACCTCTTCGTAAACATTAGTTGTGCATAACTCCCTTTTTAAGATATCACAATACAGCTTCTGACAAATTATGACAAAATTATTATTAGCTTTATCCACTGGCACAATTACAAATTCATTCTGTAGATTAGCAATTGCTTGTTTAATATTCGCATTATAAAATAATGATTTAGTGTTACTATTTTTTAAGTTAGAATATATTTTATTTCTTATTCTACTAATAATTAAATTCTTCTAACTTTGGAAACACTCTTTATGTTTATTCTCTTTCTTACACCATTTATCATCATAAATAAATCAAAATATTTTAAAAAATATATATATATATATATATATATATATATATATATATATATATATATATATATATATATATATATATATATATATATATATACATTACGAAAAGAGAAATAACCAATGCAACAGCACAAACACATTGAAAAAAAGGGAGAAATAATATAGAGAGCTATAATAAAATAGACCAACTATACTATAAAAATTATAAAGTAAAACTATACTAACTATATAAAAACTATACTAACTATAAAATAATATAGAGAGCTTCTATAAAAAAAAAATAGAAGCTACTATTGTGACCCTGTGACTGCTGCTATTGTTGATGGTTACTGGAACAATTTGATACTGCAAGGGGGGGGGGGTGAACGACCTGATGAATTCTCAAGACAAATATCACTTTTAGAGGGAACTAAAATCTCTGGTATTTTGCAAATTTCAACATAGGAGGAAACAGGCTGGGTCCCTCCAACATCGTTACTACCTTCAAGTAGAGGATGCTAAGAATCTCTGAGATTTTTTTTGAACAATTGAGAAGCTAAAAAGTCTCCAATAGCTTCTAAACCTTGGAATTTATTTTTAGAGGGGATAAAATAACTGTTAAATCCTATAGTTTGAATTTGTTTGAAGTGGCAGTGTCACATAAGAATTTAATAGATGGAATATCCGATAAATCATCCTGACAGATATTGAATTTTTACATGATATTGCTGCTGCAAAAGGATTCCAACTTTAGAATTTACCAGACACTACTGAAACAAAGAAAACACTTGAACAAGTATCTGTAACTAAAAATTTATTTATTAATGTTATCTTTAGCTGTTTTTCTTATCAAGGATATCAAACAAAAGGATCTTTGAGAATCACCAAAATATTCCTAATCAACAGTGATTAGTTTCATTGACTCAAAGCCAGGATGCTCGTAGAAGAGATTGCTTATGGAATGAAACAAAGGTTCATATGAATAATCAATGACAAAGAACATGGAAAGCTATACATTGCTAATAGCGGTTCGGCCAATAGTAAAAATGTTTTAATATTGTTCCTTTTTGGGCTCTAATTTTTTGGGACACATTCTGTAGATAGGCCTAAATCATATTAGGTAATGCAAATTACACTATTTTATTATCTAACAAGAGTTAATTAAAAATACTGATTCTTGGACAGATAATCAGAAATTAAATTTAGCAAAGTTAAGAAATTTGACACTGCTTCACCGGTTTGTAATTTTGAGTCATAATTTTGAAAACAAATCTGATTTATCGAGATATGTATCTCTTCAGTCATTTTATTATATTCTGTCCAACTTTGTTGTCAATTATTTTTCCATAATCTCCTATGCTCCTTAATTAAATCGTGACATATTGATTTAAGTAACTCATCTGACTTTTCTGAGGCATGTGGGACACCTTTTTGTTTTGTGTTAGTCTTGGTAAGAATCTCTCTAAGTTGCCACTCTCTTGAGTGTCATTCGGAAATTATCTTTGAAATATTAGAAAATTAGCATGGTGCCTAAACAAAAAAAAAAACAAAAAAACAAATAAACACGCACCCGTGATTTGTCTTCTGGCAAAAATACGAAATCCCACATTTTCGTAGACTGGACCTAAAGACAGAGGAAGATTTATTACATGTGAATTAACTACAAACCTCTTTTTTTTGGGGGGGGGGGAGGGTGTAAGTGAGCCAAGAGATAATTGAACTCCCGTAGCTGAACTCTCGTGCAACTGAACCGCCATTTAGCTGAACCCCATTTAACTGAATTCTCGTGCAACTTAACTAGCGCAGGACCGATAGGGTTTTTTGGGGTCTGATATACGGATATATTGGTACTACACCAATACGGATATAATTTGCCGTTAAATTTCACTCTGAAAAATAGCTTATCAAATTTTAAACATCCTCATCTCATATTCATACTCACATGTTTGCACCTGATTTATTAGACACCAAAGAACAGCCTCAATAATTCACTTTGAATTCTAACAATTAGGCCTTTTACAAGAATTGTTTGATTTTCTTTACCTTTTCTGATCAGTTGCTTCTGAGCACATAAAAGAAATGGCGGATATTTGCAGAAATTGAAAATAAGAAACAGATTAGTCAACGAAGCCAGTTAAATTCCATAAGCACCAATACGTGAAAATCTGATTGACAGAAGTGTAAAATACTTATTAAAATTGATTATTCAAATCCTAATTTTAATTGCACAAGTTTGAATTTCAATCATTCACATAATAATGTGAAAACTAATTCTACTTTCGGATGAAATGGTCTCCTCCTAACTAATCCTCGCTATGCATACTGGATGTAAGGTTGCAGCTAGAGTATTAAGTATGAAGGAGAGATTTAAAGATTGTATCGAAAAAATCGTCCAGTATGGCGAGAAATGTGGGCACATAAGCTTAACTTCCTAGGTTTACAGGTAAATTTTTCAAGGTGTTAACCACGTGGTGGTGACACATTGGGACCTCCCCCCACCTTAAAATACCTCCTCTCCCTCAACTGTTTACTTGAATGGATATCATGGCTTTAACCGATTGAACGTTGGATCGTTCACCCACATAAGTACAAAATCACCAAACAAATGTATGGTGTATTATATTCTTTATAGTTGTTGTGTACGTTGTGGTATAAGATGTACGGTCTTGAAGTCGACTCATATTTAGAATATTACTGCCCTAGGTTTTACTGCCCTACAGAAATTATTACGCATATGAGGGGCTTACCTCCTCGTAATACCTCGCTCTTTACACTAAATTATTTTTAGAAATTTCAACTGTTTATTCTACGGCCTTTGAGATTCAGGGGTCATTCTTAAGGCATTGGGACAAAATTTAAGCTTTAGTGTAAAGAGCAAGGTATCAACGAGGGGTGAGCCCCCTCATATACGCAAAAAAAGCATACGAATATAGAAGTTTGCTACGTAAGTCAATTCGTAAGTTACGTATATTGTTTACTTATGAAAACGTTCATTAAAAATTAAAAGTTATAGTTGCCTTTTTAAGTAATCAAAAAATTGGAGGGCAACCATGCCTCCTCTCTCGCTCCTTTTTTTCAAAATTTTCCGATTAAAACTATGAAAAAGCCATTTAGCCAAAAAAAAAATTAATATGCAAATTTCGTTTTAATTATTTATGCGTGGAGAGCCAAGATAAAAAAATGCATTAATTGAAAAACATCCAGAAATTAAACAAAAAAATTATTCTTTTTTAAATGCAAGTAAGGAGCGACATCAAAACTTAAAACGAACAAAAATTATTCCGTATATGAAAGGGGCTTTTTCTCCTCAACGGCTTTCCTCGCTCTTTACGCTAAAGTTTTTTACTGTTTTAAAATGTAGAGTTAAGAGAAAGAGTCAAACTTTAGCGTAAAGAGCGGGGCGTTGAGGAGGAAAAGCCCCTTTCATATACAGAGTAATTTTTGTTCGTTTTAAGTTTTGATGTCGCTCCTTACTTTAATTTAGAAAAACTTGTTTTTTTTTGTTTAAGATCTAGTTAAAGTGATGAAGAAAACTTATAACTTTGTTTTTGACCGAGTTGCCGCCCCTAAGAAAAAATTGACTAGGGAGTAAATTACTTGGACTTCCGCTAGGATTCAAAAGAGCACTGGAGCTTTTTTATTTCCAATGGATGGCACTTTTTTGAAGTTTCTACGACAGCTAGTTCTATATGAAGTTTCTTGGAAAAAAAGAACAAATTTAAGTATATTGTAGGTAGCGCTATTGCGCTGCCTATGTTAGGGGTTCATATTGATCTGCCCACGTAATTGTGTACAAATATTCTGTTATGTCTTAAGCTACATTTTCTGATTTCAGTTGTAGACCTGGTGATTTTAAATATAGGTTTTCACCATTTTAAGGAACGTTCAAGTTCTGATATGCTGTTATATTTAGTTCCTGATTGACAGCTTATTCAACCAACCCTGGTTTTTCACGATCTTTAGAACTCCCAAATATAATTATAGGCTTCCGCCGGTGCTAGGGAAAGGTTGGTTGGACATATGGGTATACTTTCAATCTTAGAACAACTTTGATTCTAATGGTTTTATCGTGCTTAGACTGGAAAACATGGAAAACAAGATGTTTCGTTCTAGCTTTACCAAGTTAATTTTTAATATTTGATTTTAGGGGCTCTTGTTTCTTCAGTCACCATGACATAGTTTACATAAAAATTAATTAAAAATCGTCAGTCTGGTACTGTGTGAGGTTTTCTTCAAGGATGAAAAGAAATTATAGGAGAGGGGAGAGCAAATAGCATGTGAGGTACTATTTGGGGGTCTGTTTGTCTAACTACCACTTGTCCTAAGTTTCTAGTGTCCATAGATTAAGATATATGTATATTCAGAATATCGATAGATAGAAAGGGGACTCCTTGATGAAAGTGAAGTACCTTATGGCTGATTTTCCACAAATTGTTACAAAATAAGTGCTAAACTGAAAGGTGTTTGTACTAAGAAAGCCGTACCCTTAACAATTTGGTTATAAACTTATTTATGTTATCAAGAATCTCACTAATTTTTCTTGCAACAAGGACTTGACAAAAACTTCTAGAGGGAAATTGGTTTAAAATAAACACGTAAATAAAACTCAGCAAAAAGGGGTTTGAAACTTTTAGTTTCATCTCCCCAATTACCCTTCATTACACTGATTCATATTATTATAATTTTTGTTTTTGGCTTGTCAATCTAGTTGAAACCCATTATTTTGAATTTAGGGTATTGTTTACTGGATAGATTAACAACATGGTTTTAAGTTAATTCAAATTCAAATGTTTTTATGCTGTTTTGTATTAACGCTATCACCGTCGTCTCTTTTTTTCTAGAGTAGGAAATGATTTATCCTTCTGTCAAATACGTCCAGATAAAGCAAAATTTTATTTCCGTAACAAAAAAAAAAATCAAAACAAATTTTAGTTTATTTTAGTTCTCAGTTCAGGATCGCTTACGTCATTATGTATCTGTGAAAATGTTCATGGTGTCTGACAATAATAAAAAAATTTTTAACTCAAACCAGAAAATTATGTTAAAGGAACTGTTGCCCAAAGTTTATATTAAGAGACGTTCATCAGAAGAACAAACCATTGCAAAAATAGGACTTAGTTACCTGCCTGATTCTTTGAGGCCGCTAGTCGACATGACAGGTAATATATTATGAAAGGGTCCAGCAGTTTGTATTAAAAAAAGAAAGTAAGACCTAAGAGCTAGTCTGGCTGTAAATTTGAAAAATGAAAAAAAAAATCGGACAACATTTTAAAACTTAAATCGTCAAGAAAAAGATAGTTTGAAGGTGAAGGATGTGATGAACCGGGTCCAAAAATTATACAACCTGAACTGTCAAAAAAGGAAGTTAACGTGATGAACCAGGTGGGAGCAATGCGCAAAGATTACAATGCATTTTTAGAATAAATTAGACAAAATTTAATACCCCTGCCAGGAAGTTCTAAATTCACTCTGATCGAAGCCCTTTTCCTAATTTTTCATGACCACTCGTTCTAAATGATGAGACCATGGACAAAAAAATTATCATAGGAGATACATATTTCGACTGTGTGAACAGTATCGCCTTGAGTCCTGCTTCTGAAATCTCAAGAAATGGAGTATGCGCAAAGGTGCTTGTCGAAGCACCTTTCGATAATTGGGCACCAACACAAAAGTGTTGCCCAATTATAGTCCCTAAATTATCTCTGAACGACTTAGGTTGAAGAGACGAAATATGTCTTTATTTATGAAGATTAGAGGCCCCTCCTCTAGCTTTTGCCATTAAAGTTACACGAATCCAGGAATCCTCGTATTCAAACACACGAGCAATTTTGGGGTTATTTTCTAGATGGCTTCAAACTCCTTCGCTTAGTTGATTTCATGTGCTATATGATAAGAAAATGAATAAATATAGCCTACTTGTACGGGCCTCGGCCTCTACTAAATAGATGGTGTCACTTTTATTGAATGAAAAACGAAAATAAAAGAACGGAGGGTAAAAGTTTATTCCTGTTTAATGGTGTGTCCATGGAATATTCTTGAGGACTGGTATTTTTTTACCTAGTTTTAGCGTATTTAGTCAGTGACGTGTTGAATAAGCCCTTTCAAGTTTATAAATGCCGCAAGGAGCTTTCGAAGTTTTTTTTGTAGCAACCGGAAGAACCATTGATGAGTAATCCTGAAAATGAACCTCCTGCCATAGATAATTCGAGTGACAAGCCCGAAAGCTCGAAGGAAGAATCTAACGCGTGGAAGACCAAAGACAGACCCACGACGTGGTACAAAGGACGTCGTGGAAGAGGAAGAGTGCGTGATGGATTCCGTGATAGTAAGTCACAGAACCGTGTCAGAGTGTAATAAAAACCTTTATTGTCTGGTTAATGCTCTGAATTTGATATGGATTACTGTCTTTAATGAGTTTTCTTTCTTCTTTTTGAAGAAATAAGGATGTGCCTAGTTGTATTGAGTGACCTAAGTCATAAAATGCTCAATGATTTAAAAATCAAGAACGGGGGGAGATAAGATATCCAAACTTACTTTAGTTTTTATTGCTGATTTCAAATAATGAACTTATCACGATTGTTAAAAGAGTAAGTTTTATTTTTTAAAAATGTGTTCGTGTTTTTTTATTGTTGGGGCAAATACCATTAGTCATTTGATATATGTCAGTTGGCAAGATCAGGTGGAAATTTGGTTGTCCCAGTCCTCATATAAATCAGTCTTCTCAATCCCCCGGGAGTTCTAGACTCAATTATTTCGCCGTTTCGGTAAAATAAAACTAATGTGGCTCAAATCATATTCTACGAGCTTGGAATCATGGGTGCCAGAAATTCGAAAAAAAAACACTTTTTATTTTAAACCTTGGTTGTAAAATATCGTGAAATCCTTACCCCCTACTACATTTTTTTGGCGAAGTTGCACTTCTACTTGGGATACGATTAAAAAGTAGATACCATATTACAAGGTTTGACTATTTAGCGTAATATTTATATTTCTCCATAACTGGCTCATAGTCAAGCTTTTAGAAGTTGTCTTCTTTCAAGGTCAGCTAATATATAACTGAGGTAAGACCCTAGTACTTTGTCATTACCTTATCCTTGGCAGATATTCTGATTTGAAAGTCTTTCCTATACATACAACAGGCTAATCATTGACAATAGGTTTATATAGTTGGGATTGGCCGATAACTAGGACTAGACTATTTGGGATTGGCTAGTAGTGAGGACTAGACCTGACTGACTATTTGGGATTGTCTGATAGTTAGGATTAGTTTACTGAGGACTGGCTGATAGTTAGGATTAGATTACTTAGGATTGGCTGATAGTTAAAACTAGACTATTCGGAATTGGCTGATAGTTGAGACAGGTTATTTAGGTTGGGCTGATAGTTATGACTAGACTAGTTGGCATTGACTGATGGTTAGGGCTGGACTTCTTGGGATTGGCTTATAGTTTAGACTAAACTATTTGCGATTGGCTGATAGTTAGGACGAGACTATTTTGGATTGGCTGACTGCAAATTTGAAAACTTCTGGTTTTTCAACATTTCATTGAAGATTAACTCTTTCTGTTGTTTTGATATGTTATTCTAAGATATTCTCCGAGATAGGCTCAAGCTTTAAATATGTCTCCAACAATAGGCTCGATTGTTTTCTCTCAGTATATTCGAAATTTTGAGTGTTGTGTATGGTTAAAATATGTAAGCTAATCACATAGTATAAAGTTAACAAATATTTTGACAAATCTAGTATGAAAACAGTCCACTTTATAGGTACTCAACGCAGATTATACAATGACTTAATTGTTGAAGTGGAGATCAGCTGCCCAACTACTGGGTATCTTACCCTATAAATTATTCTATCCAATTTCTAGTCATAGAATTCCTAGTTCAAGCCATTTCAGTGTCGTTTCATATTACAGAGTAGGCAGTTTACCGTACTTCATAATCAATCTGATAATCTTCGAATGCCGATAAAATTTGTTTATTTTGTGATCTACTCGGGATATCATCAGCTAGTCTGAGTGTTTTTAAGAATAGTGGCAGTTCTAGGCCTGGGCAGCTGTTCCCCCCCCCCCCACAGTTTTGCTGACATTAAGCCTTAAGTTCTTTTTTTTTATATACTCATGTTGTTTATCTTGTCCCCCTTCCTCTGCACATTATAACGCCTCAAACCACTGCTGTTTAAGAGCCTTACATAACTCAAGAGTGGCTCATACATTTTCAGTTTATGATAAAAAACCAAAAGTAACTGCTGAAGTAAGAAAGCAGCCTTGTTGACATTTCTTGTGATAACAAATTTTAACTGAAGATGTGAATCTCACTAGGGGAATTGAGACACAATTATCAGTTATGGTTTTTATATTTGGGAAGAGCGTTGGATGGTAAATCGAATTGTATGTTTGTATTTCATTTAGCGAATTTAATAAAGAATTGACATGTTTACAGCCAAAAGTGCCAAAACCAAAAAATGATTAAAAAAAAGAATCACTTTCAAGCAGTCTGGTGTGAGAAAAAATATTTTGTCTGATCCCTGTGAGAGCCCCTAAATATGAAATACGTTGACAAAAAAAATTATCAGCCAAAGAAACAGAAAATAAATTGTGAACATGTAAAATGCTTTCAAATTTCTTTATGTAAAATGTCCCTTTTTAGGACTTCTTTGACACTAAATGTGTGCAATAAGTTTATTGAATTTTAATAATTTTAATTGTCAACTTAACACTTTTTTATTGTGAGTTTCATTTACTTTTCCTTATATTTAAGTCCTTAGACAAAAAGTGTTCTCACAAAACCTTCCAAAGCTTGATTTGACTTAGCTTAAACTGTGTAAAATTATAGTTTTTTGGCTTCTTGCTATCTTGGAAACCAGTTGAGCTGGGTGAATGAAAATGTAAAAAATCAATCCAGGGTCATAAGCATATTGTGGGTAGGTATTGTCAAGTTTTTACGTCTACCCTTGTCTTTAGTTTTCAATCCCTTTTTCATTGGCTTTGATTTTTGAAAATGCAGTTCCTGCTATTTCAGTGGAATTTAAAGGATATCTTTTCTTCTCAATTTAAAAATTTATGTACAAATATCTAAAACTTATAAGTCAGGAAGAGCAAAGGTAGGAAGCTAAAAACACTTGAGCAGAAAATCTCTTGTACCTCATTTGAGCAGTAAATCTATTTTGCAGGGTTTCATTTGCACACTGTTTAGGTCATCAGAGGTCTTTCCCCTTGGGGGGGGGGGGAACCAAAGGATCAAGGTGCTTCAAAATACCTTCCCCAGAGATTCCTTGAGAATCCCTTATGTGGGATGATCTTTCCATAGAGCAATTTTAGCATGGGGAAAGGGGATTTTCCATAAAGATTTCTCCGCATTATTCAAAAAATTATAAAAAACATATTTTTTCAACTGAAATAAGGAGGATCATCAAAACTTAATACGAACAAAAATTATTATGCATGTGAGAGCACAATTATTACGTATATAAGGCCTTGATGCATCTCTGACAGATTCGTTCACCTAACTCAACTACTTTCTTAGCTAAGAAAGAGCTCCTGAACTAGAATTTTACCAAACTATTGAAACGTCAAATCTGAAATTAATTTTGAGGCATTGCAATATAAAACGGAAAATGTGAATAAAGCAAGAAGTAAGGCCCCTGATGGATTTCTGTAAATATGTGCTTAATTTAATTGTGTTCATTTTCATAAACATAGAGTTAAGTGGGGTTGTATTTGCTTGAAGTTGAGTTGAATAGCGGCTTGAACTGGAGTGGATTGAGTTAAGTTGCGTATAAATTGAAAGAGTCTTGAACTGAAAGGGGTTTGAAAGCTGCACGAACGTTGAGTTCAACGGGTTAATTTAGACCCAAATCCTTAATTAGACTCAGATGAATTTTACTTACAGTTACAGAAGCAAATAGACAGGGTACCAGGTAGAGAAATGGTCTTACCTAGGAGATTTTAACGCCCAGGCCGGTAGAAATAGGGATAGATGGAATCCTACCCTACATAAATTTTGTGTAGGAAAAGAAAAACGTTATGGGTATAGACTTTGGAATTTTGTAGAGTATAACAACCTAGTTATAACCAATACGGTGTTTAGTCACAAAATGGGCCATAAGTTAAATTGGTATTCACGTGATGGTAAGACAGCAAACCTTATTGATTACATTATTGTAAATTGAAGACTAGCAGGATCAATACAAGATACGAGGGTGTATAGGAGGGCTGTTATTGATGTTAAAAGTAAAGATCACGATCTAGTAGTGTCTAAGGTTAATTTAAAGCTGAAATTTCGCAGGGGAAACTACCTCCCTGAAAGTTATGATGTTGGTAGATTCCAGGATGAAATTTTGAGAAAACTTTCCAGGAACAGCTGAATACTAAGCTTGAGAGTTTAAATTTCGACAATGTGGAAGATGGATGGATTGATTGCAGAAAAACAATTTGTGAAGTTGCTGATGGTGTCTTAGGGAAGAGTGCTAGGACTGCAGCTAGGAATATTAGTGAAAAAGCTTTAGGTTTAATGCAGAGTAGAAGTGGTTTGCATACGAATTATCTGAGTGATAGGTTGTATGAAACCAAAAGGAATGTAAAGAAAATGGAGACAGCATTAAAATATGAACTAAAGAGAAATGAAGTGGAGGCCCTGGATAAAATTGCTGAGGATCTGGAAGATGCAACTAGACGGCACAATAGTAAAATATTATATAGGCACGTTATTAAATTTAAAGGGAGTGGTCAATCCGGACTAGTCCCAGTTAAAGATAGAAATGGGGCCAAAATTAGTGATAAGGAAAAAGTTAAAGACAGATGGGTGGAACAGTTTGAGAATGTGCTAAACCGAGATACAGGTGCAGGAAAATATATTGATGAAAATGAAAAAGTTTGTAATACCTTGGATGTGAAGGAAGATTTGTTTAGTGAGGAAGAATTAGCGACAGTATTAAAAGGATTAAAAAATAATAAGGCTCCAGTGGCTGATAGTGTGATAAATGAGTTTCTTAAATATTGTGGCTCTGAAATTAGGAATAAGCTACTGAAGATTATGAATATGACCTTGAAAAGGGGAAGTACCTAATGATTTTAGGAAAACATTACACGACTGTATAAGAAAGGTGACAAGAGTGAGTGTCGTAATTATTGAGGCATTAGCCTGGTCTCTGTAGGTAAGAAATTACTTAGTAATATGATACTTTGTAGACTGAGAGATGCTGTGGACAAAGCTTTAAGGGAAGAACAGTGCGGTTTTAGAAAAGGTAGAGGATGTGTCCACTAAGTTTTCACTATTAGGTTAATACTTGAGAAGTCCCTTTGATGTCAAACACCTTCGGTCGTCAGTATTATCAATTATGAGCGAGCTTTCGATTCTGTTGATAGAAAAGTGTTAGCAAAGGTCTTATCCTTACATTGCATAACAGGAAAACACATTAAAGTGATTTGTGCTATGCACGAGAATAATACTATTGCGGTTAAAGTAGGAAATGAGGCTAGTTAAGCAGCATTAACTGGTTTTGTATTGAATCAGAAATTAAGCAGGGTTTTGTTCTATCCCCTTTATATGGATTATTTTGATGAACTTCGTCTTAAGAAGCACAGGAAAATGATTTAAGCATATTAGATGAATGTATGAGCAAAATAAACGAATTTTACAGGTTTTGCGAGTTCAGGGTGCTAGAATAGGCCTGAAAATTAATATGAAGAATACTAAGTCACTAAAGCTTGGAATAAGTGAAGATGAAAAGGTGACGTTGGGTAACGAAAATATTGATCAGGCTGGTAGCTTCACTTACCTTGGTAGTATTATTAGTAAAGATGGTAGGAGCAGTGAAGATGTTAAAAGTAGAATAGCTAAGGCTCAGACTTTTTTTTCACAGTTAAAAAAGGAAGAATAGAAAGATAAGTCTGCAAACCAAGATTAGAATACTGGAAGCTACAGTGATGACAGTGGTCAAATTTGGCTCTGAAGCATGGGCGCTCCGAAAAGCAGATGAAAAACTTACTAGATGTTTTCCAGAGAAATTGTCTATGAATTGTTCTGGGTACCAGTCTGTCAGACCGAATTTTAAACAATAAGTTGTACAAAAATTGTGGTTCAATCCCGCTTTTTAGGGCTATAATGAAAGAAAGGTTGATTTGGCTAGGCCACGTTCTGCGGATGAGGCATGACAGATTGCCGAAGATTGTCCTTTTTGGGCAACCGTCTGGGACTACACGGAACGCAGGTTGTCCTTTTGTGGGTTTGGAGGATGTCATAAATAAAGATTTAAAGGAAATGGGAACTTCATGGGGGGGGTTAAAGAAGGAGGCCTTGAATAGATTAGGTCGCAGGAAGAGCGTTTTGGCTGTGTTGGCCTCAGGCGGCTTGGTACTGTAGTGAGTTATTAGTGGTAGTAGTAGCGAACCCAGTGGAAGCTGAACATTGCTTAACCCGGCAGTGTTGTGTTGTGAAGTCGTGCGTAATATCGATTCTATCCAACGCAATACCTGTGAAACTTGTACGATTGTTCGAACTTTTGTATTTCCATTTGAAAATCTATGTATTTGGTTTATTCTACACATCTCGCCAGTTGATGCTTGAAACACTGAGGGTGGTAAAAATCCGAGTTTAGCTTGAGAATTCTGTGTAAGAAAAAGATAGTCACCCTCATAAATATGATAATATTTTCCTATTTTAGTTTTATTGCTTGTTTACTTTCATTTTTAGCAGAAAGTCTGCCTGAAGGTGGGCGTGTTCCTTCCAATGCTTCCCATAGTCGAGAGCTTGTATCTTGGCTGATATATAGGCCTAGATTATTTGGGACTGGCTGGTAAATTGTGACTAGACTATTTGGGATTGGCTGATGGGATTGGCAGATTGTTAGCATTGCTATTGGTGTAATAAGACATTTGACCCTCGTATGACGTTACTTCAATGGCGTTTTGACTTAATTCCAGAGGCGCCATTTGGACAAAATCTTGGGTTGGGCATGAACTCAATCTTGCCCCCCCCCCTCTCGACTCACTTCGTGTCGCGTAAGAAAAAAATGTTTTTCCTGGGTTTTGGCAGCACATCGATCGAATATTCTAAGTAAAAACGCATTTTCAGCACCTGTGTGTTGCTTGGAAATGTATTATAACCAAATGTGGAACTCAGCCACACTGACCTCTAAGATTAATTATAACATCAATGATCACAATCAACGAGGTTAAGTAATTAAACTGAAAGTGGAAAATTCAACCAGACTACAGGGTGGCCTTCCTCAGCAAGAAACTTTCTTATTTAAGTAAACAATACGTCGGTTAAAATAATTTTCAGTAGCATGCTGAGGGCTGTAGCCAAAATCTCGGTTTTCCTTCAGCAAAAATCTTTCAGATCAAATATATTTACAAAAAGGAAAAACATAACAAGAAAAAAAATATTACAACACTCAAGGTAACAAGGGGAGCCACCGAGGTTTCATCTTTGCAAAATCGTCATCTAGCTGGTCGTAGTCCAATTTTATACTAAATCCTTCTCTGCAAACATCAAAAGGAGGTGATTGAGACAATCGTCTCCTGTTGTAGACCGCAGGTAGTATTTCATTATTTCCAGGTAAGAAAAAACGCTCATTGCTCGCTGTTGTCCAAGGAAGTGTGGCAGCAATACGAAGTACTTTAGTTAATTCTGAGTAAGCCACTGATAATGCCTGAAGATGGTTGACACTGTCTAGGAAGTTTTCCGGCTTTTTCTCCTCATCCAGCAATCAATACTTGGCAATACGAGCTTCAGATTCGAGAAGAATGTCGTTGATATCCAGCTGGCCGTAAAGAGCAGAGAAAAGCTTGAGCAACTCTGTGTCCATTAAAAAGAAAATTATTTCCTTGCTATCCTCCAGTCGCTTTAATTACTTTGTTTTATAATTCAGCAACAACCCAGGAATGCTCAATGCCTACACCTTCTGAAATATCGAAATTACGCATTGATATAGTCATTGTTGTATTTTTTAGTTACAGGTCATAGGATAGCGTGTCAGCAATTTCTGTTGGATTAGAAATTTTGACATGAATTCAATTCCCCCTACATGTTTATCCCTTATAGGCTCCAAAATAACATGAAAGCATTGCTTTTTATAAGCATTTTCCTTTTCTTTTTCCTCACTTTCCTCGTCTTTTTCTAAAAGTTTCGGTAAAAAACTTTTCTCCTTACTTATTCTCTTTTTTTAATTACTTTTCCTTTTCTCATTTCCTCATTTATCGCTTTCTTTTTTCTTTACTTTTTGTTGTTACAGCGGTAGCTGCATTAGCAGCTACCGCAGTTACTTAGCAATAGTTACATTAGCAGTTACTATGGGAACAAGTCCCATAGTAACAAAAAAAAAAACAGCCCAAAGCCACTAAAAATGGTTAAGACGGTCGTGATTTGTGATTTAATCCATATGTTTGCACCTGAAAACAGTGTATTAATATAACATAGTAATTTTTACCCGGAAAAAATCACTGCTGTTAACTTTTCTTTCTTTTTTTACTGAAAAAAAATCTGTGTTTAGGACTATATAAGGATTCTCTTATCATTTTATGTATCCATATAGGATACATATATAAAGTTTTAGAGCTTTCGAGTGGAGATTTTGTGCAGGGTAACTTGTCCGGGAGAAAAAAATTTCCAGTGCCAGGAAATTCATCCAATACTAATCTTCTCCGTTTCACGGTAATCCCGTGGCATCAAAAAGGGTATTTTGTCTTGTCTGTTTTCAAGGTAAAGACCGAATTGCCTTCAAACTTATTTATCTTCTGCAAAAATGAGAGCTCGTAACATATTTTGTTCTATGCCGCGGATACAAGTAAACCTATGGTCTTCTCTGTAAGTGAGCATGAACAGAAATTGGTCCTTTTTTTTCTTCTTTTTTGACTGCCAATGGTTGAGATAGAATCTGCCATTCAAGTTAATGAAATATGTTTACCTTTTCGTTATATGTCTGAAAAGGAAGATCGGTGTAAAACTAGCTTACTGTGGAAACTTTGTTGAATCTTAAATTTTGGTATCCTTTAACTACTTCATACCACTTGTCTTATCATCAGTCAATTTATTACCGTTCACTTTGCGACATATAATATGATTGTTTTTATTATTTCTCAATAAATACTAGAGCTCTAGTCACTAATAGTGCGAAGTTCTTTAATGGTGGTATACTTTAATTAAATATTTAATATATAGATACAGTTATGTTAGTTATTTAATATAATGCGTTCTGAACAGCTTGCTTTCCATAATTCTCTGTTATAGTTTCTATAATTTTGCTACTAAAGTATTATTTTTACGTCATATTTAGGCATATTTCATTAGAATTAACCTAACTTCACCTGTTGAGTGTGTTATGGATAATACGCAAGTACTGAAAATATTATAGTTTTTGCTATATCTCATGTTACTTTCTTTCTTTTTTTTATACTCCTTCCCTTTAAAAGTTCTTATGTATAAGTGTCAATGAGTAAGTGAGAAATCTACCGTAAAACCCTGTGTCTCTTAAATAAGCTCCCGTCTGTATATTTTTGCAAGTTGTGGCAATTTGTTCTATTGTAATTGCAAAATAAGTGATAATTTAAATCTTCTAACATGGTGCAATATTTTTTTCAGGTGGTCATGACGGAAATCGTGGTGGAGAATCACGTGGTCGTGGTGGCTATGGCAACCCATGCCATCCTTAGAATAAAATTTTTTGAAGTTGCAATAAAATATCCCTCAAACACAACAATTCAGAATCTAAAAACTCCCGGAAAAAAAATTCTGAAAGCTCTATCCACCAGTACAATCATAACCCCTCGTTTCACTGACACAGGGTGGCACGAATGAAAGTTCAAATATCTATTACTGTGTGTAGGCTTTCTATTTGCTGAGAAAATTAAATGAAAATCACTTTTAATCACTGGAATATTAAAAAGGTAGTTTGTTCTTTTCTTCAAACTCCACTGTAAATTCTCTCCAATGTGAAATTTTTCAACTTATTAGTAAGATCAGTGGAATTTTTTAAATATGATTTTTGTGTTCCTAAGAGTGGACACAATGCTACCGATAACCACTTTCCTAATTTTGCCGAGGGTGATGAGAAAGTTGATAGAATGGGACAGAGAGGGACTCCCGTCTTATGAATTTTGGGTAGACCATAGATCTTTGGTGCGGAACCATCTCTTGGATAAAATTTATCATAAAATTGTGGGGTAATGTGTAAATTATTTTTCAATGACTCACTGATCTTACTAATAAGTTAAAAAAATTCACATTGGAGGAGAATTCCATTCTCTGTCGTTTTGATGTGGTTTCCTTGTGTTCGAATTGTAATGTAAAAAAGTGCGAAGATATATTAAGGATTAAATTATAAAAGCACTTTGATTTGATAAAAGATGTGGCCATGGTTAGTTTGGAGATTTAAGTCATTATGAAAGTGGTTATCCTTGCAAATGAATATTCTCTTTATTTTGGTTTTAGAGGTGAATTTTACAAACAGGTGTTTAGTTTGGCTTTGGGGCTCTCTCTCCCTTGTTGGCGAGTCTCTTCATAGACTCTATTGAAACCTCCGCTATACACAGTTTTAGGCTCTCCCCAGTTTCTGGGGCAGATTCATGGATGATTTGGTTAGCAATTAGAAACACGGTTTAGAGTCCTTAGATTTTTTTCCAAAAACATTGAAACAGTTTTCATAAAAATGTAAAATTTACAGTGGAGTCTGAAGAAAAGGACAAACTACCTTTTCTTGATATCCTATTGATTTAAGTGATTTCAATTTACTTTTCTCAGTATATAGAAAGTCTATACACAGTGATAGGTATTTGAGCTTTCATTCGTGCCACCCTATTTCAGTGAAACGAGGGGTTGTGATTGCACTGGTGGATAGAGCTTTCAGAATTTGTTCCCATGAGTTTTTAGATTCTGAATTGCTGTATTTGAGGGATATTTAATTTTGTAATAGTTAACCGACGAAATTCATTGATAAAATAACAAAAAATAGACACATTAAACACAACAATAGTGTTTTTGGGGATTCACAGTTTACAGAATTAAATATGCCGAAAAGTGTCATTTCTTTGCCTTATGTACCTATTTTGGGGGAGATGCTGAAAAGAATTTTTCGTAAACATAACATAGATACTTTTTTCCAATCAGTGAGATCATTAGGTAGTTTTCTTAATTCTGGGAAAGACTTAACCTGGGGAGATTTAGTTAGTGGGGTGTTTAAAATTCCTTTCTCTTTTGGAAAGTTTTATATTGGTAGAACTCACCAACAATTTACTGAAATATTTATTGAGCATCGGAAGTCAATAAAAAAAACCCTACGATTAAGAAAGTCTCCTAAAACTTTTGTTTTGGCTCTGGGAACATACGTTCTTTCATCCTGAACATTTTATAGAATTTGATGAGGCTACAGCTATTTCTAATGATAGGGGTTTTTCTTGATGGGCAAGGGAGGCTATAGAAATTAAAAAAAAAATGTTTACTTAATCTTTCAATAAATAAAGATACAGAGAATTTAAATATTGACCCAATTTATGACTGATTTTTGAAAAATGAACCAATAGTCAATAAGGGAATTAAAATTTTACACAATCACCAGGGGACAAGATTAAATACTAGACCAAAAAAGTTGCTTCAAAATCAGCTGACAAGAGCATTATTTCGAAACGGAAAAGTTAACTTAGTTTCAATTTTCATAATTTTTCCTCAGTTGCTTTGATATTCCCATTGAAGTAACTCTAATAGCTTCTTTTTCCTACGTGGATCAGTAGCGACAATTGTATTTATTAGTACTGGTGGTAGTTTTATTTGTTTTTAGATTAGCGTTTTTTTATCTTGTGCTGAGGACGCCTAGTTGAGGTACTGGCGAAACATCCACCTTATTTTAGTCTTTTCTCTCTACTTTCCGCAGTCTCGTTTGGGATTATATATATATATATATATATATATATATATATATATATATATACATATATATATATATATATATATATATATATATATATATATATATATATATATATATATATATATATATATATACTAGCTGGGTCCCAGCTAGTATATATGAATTCTCATCGTCCCTTCTTCTTTTTATATTTTATTTTTCTTCTTTATTTTTTAATTTTTTTTTCCAGAACATGCCCAAGCAACAATTGTGCGAGGTGCTAATTTTAGTTGCGTAAAACTTACGGATATACAACTGGCAATTCCTGTGATATACTCTGGTAATTCCTCGACACACATTCTTTTTTTACTTTCTCTTTCAGCCGCAAGACAGGTTTCGCATTGCTCTTGTTATACATCGACATACTTTCTTTAGGTAATTTCTCTCTGAGAAGAAAGCCTAACCCTCCCCCTCCGTAAAGCAACACCTATGCAAGGTGCTAACTTTTAACTGCGTAAAACTTGTGGATATACAACATTCTTCGCTGTCCCATTGTCTGTGCATATAATTAGATCGTCCAGTTTACCAGTTCTAGAACATGCGACATATAATTGTCAATGGGAAAAACAATCCGTATTAACATCTATACCGAATTTTCTAATGATTGCCCTTGAGTTTTGTTGATGGTGATTGCAAATGCTAATCAAATTGGGAATTCTAATCTTTCAAATTGAAAAGGCAGATCCGTTATAATCATGGGATTGCGAGGAATAAGAACACCCTCACCCTCGGGAGGCCCTGTCAAGATTGTTGCCTGTATTACGTTTTCCATTGTTTTTTTTTTACGGAAAGTCGCGTGCCGTTGGAAAGATTTGGTGGGTTAATATTTCGCAACAGTCGCTAAGGGACTGGTTCACACAAACCGACAGACTAAAACTGCGTTGTGTATACTGCAAATACCTCAAGTTTTTGCTCCGACACCCACTCTACGAGAGAAACACGTTTGTTCTAAGATCTTAAAATATGTTGGACCCAATGGTCAGTGTGCCGAATTCTGAAACAAGTGCAGATAAAAAAGTGTTGGAAAAATTGGTCAAGTTTTTGCCAATGAAGAGGTTATTACTTAATCTTCTTCTTTGATTCTGAGTGTTCTTGTTTTTTCCCTTTCTTCTTTTGTATTGCTCAATTTTTTTCCTTTTTTTTTATGAGCGGGCAAATAAAGATATATTATTATTATTCATATGAACCCTTGTTCAATTCTATTAGCGAACCCTTCTACAAGCATCTCAACTTTGAGTGACTTTAAACTAATCGCTGCTGATTAGCAGTATTCTGGTGATTATCAATGATCATTTTGTATAATATACTTGATAAAAAAAATTGCTAAGAAAATACATTGATAGAAAAAATTTCGCAGACACATACTTGTTCAGAAGTTTTCTTTGTTTTGGCAGTGTTTGGCAAATTCTTTTCTTGGAATCCTTTTGTAGCAGGAGTATCAGATAAAAATTGTAAAGATGATTTATTAGATGTTTCATCTATTGGATTCTTATGTGAAACTGACACTGCAAATAAATTCCAACTAAAGGATTTATCAGTCTCTTTATCCCCTCTACAAGTAAATTCCAAGGTTTAGCAGCCATTAAAGACTTTTTAACTTATAATTTCTTCATAAAACAATCTCAGAGAGTTTCTGCATTTTCTGATTGAAGATAACAAGGATGTTCCAAGGCTCTCTCCTCCAAGGCTGAAATTCAATAATTATCAGAGAATTTAGTTTCCTTTACAAGTGATATATGTCAATCGAATTCATCAGTTTGCCCCCTCCTTGCAGTATCAAATTGCTGCAGACACTATAGACAATAGTGACAAAACAACAGTTACAGTGAGAAGTAAATGTTATCAAGATACATACACTACATAACAGGGCATTTTCTTACCTTCTAGAGTGCTGAAGCAATCTTGACCACCATCATATCACGGCCTTGTATAAAGGCCAATATATATCCACTATTCATTTATTATCTCTTATCATTTTTGTGTTTTTTTGTTGGCTTTTTTTTACAATTTGCTTTCCCATAAATATGACGTAGATAATTGCAAAGACCACACTGCCTTCCCATGACAATAAACAAAAGTTCAAACAAGGATAAAACAGGGCGTTCAAAAGTTCTAAACAGGGTAACACTGCCACTACAAAGGATTTCCTACTAAAGGATTTAACAGTCATTTTACCACATCTAAAAGTAAATTCCGAAGTCTAACAGTCACTGATGACTTTTTAAATCATGATTTGTTCAAAAGAAAAAACAAAAACAATCTCGGAGATATTTTCAGCATTTTCAACTTGAAGATAATAATGATATTGGAGAGACCTTGCCTGTCTCCTCAAATGCTGAAATTAAAGAATTATCAGAGATTTTAGTTCCCACTACAAGTGATATCTGGGAAGAGAATTCATCAGGCTGTTCACCACCTCCTTACAGTATCATATTTTACCAGTCACCATCAACGATAATAGTAGTCACAGGGAGACTTAAATGTTATCAAGATGCATTATACTACAGAAAAGGGTATTTTCTTACCTTCCAGGTAGCTGAAGCCATCTTGACCACCGTCCTATCACTGCCTTGCATACAGGCAAATCCTTATCCACTATTCATTTTATTATCTGTTATCATTTCAGATTTTTTTGGTTTTTTTTTTGTTTTTTTTTTACAGCTTGCTTTCCCATAAATATGACGTAGATAATTTTGAAGACCACACTGCCTTTCCGTGACGAAAAATATAAGTTCAAACAGGGATACATCCTTTTGATAGACTTTTATTAGACTATTGATTTATTGTATAATTTACAACGTTCATTATTAAGTGTCCTATAATAAATCGTAGCACTTTATTATAATTGTTGCTACACTCCTCCCTAATTTCCACGTTCTCTTGGGTCAAACGCGAGATCTCTTCACGCAAGGGTGTCAATTCCTCAGCTGCCCTTCTTTCGGCTTCCACGAGTCTCTGAAATAAAACAGTTATAAAGTATATATAATAAATAAAACTGCAGCCAAAAACACCCTTCCTATAGCTTTTCCTGCCCTGTTATTAAGAATTGGATAAAGTACAACTCCAGCATTCACCTATGAGTACATCAGTCTCAGTTATTTCGTTCAATATAAATTGCACCAAAGATAAGGATTTTGTTATTGATGAGTTGTACGGTTCCTACGATTTGGTATGTCTCCACGAGTATTGTATTGTATCAGATTAACGACGCTTCCTAACTACTAAGGTCCCTGCGTCGGCCCTGCAGTGCATTGCTGCAGCATGATTCGATCTCTGGGTCCCATATTACCAAGCTAAGGTCAAACCCACTGCGCCACCACAGAACTGTCTCCAGGAGCATCTTCTCACTGCATCAAGTTTGAATTTTTTGCGTCGAAGTCAGCATCATACTGCGTTCCTGAGTCCAGAGAAAGTTACTGGCAGTCGCCCTTCCGGTACACTAGCCTTTGTCTTTAAACGGGACATTCATCTACCCTCCCAAGTACTCTTCTACTCCGACGAATTCTTTTTGGCTGTGCCGTTCGGCAGTATTGTATTTATAAACTCTTATCTCCCATATGAAGGATACTCGATCAGATCCTTGACAAAATTCGCAAAGGCTTGTGGTCTGCTGAAGAATTTTGTGACAGTCAAACTCTCTACAGTATATAATAACTGGGGACGTAAATACTGATATTAATCGATCTTCGTGAGAAGTGATTCGTTTTTTGAGTGTCTTCAGTCGCACCGCGTTGTGCCCAAATCCCACAATTTTTCATATGTTCATCATTCTGGAAGGACAAGTAATATTGACCATATTATTTGCTCGCCTGGTATTATCTATTCTTCTGCTTCTGTTCATGTTAACAAGCAAGATACTGACCACGTGCCAATTTCAGCGACATTTACAATGGATATTGATCTATCGGAAACCAATTGCTCGTGAGAAAAATCGAAGTGGTTTGAAAAAAGTAATTGGATCAAAGCCAATATACCGCACTACATCTCTACCTTGACAGCCCTTCTTTCTACGATACGTGTTCCATATCATCTTCAGCACCAGGTACCTACGAATGGTAAAGCTGATATTGACTGTTATCATAACCAACTTGTGATGTGTCTGAAAACGGCAGAAGAACCTGCCGTACCTTGGCAACGTATTCGTAAAACAACGCCAAAAACCTATCTGGTCAATGGACCCTTGTTCAAAGACGATAAAAATAAAGCGAAACTAAGGCTCCAGATATGGAATGAATCTTGTCGGCCAAGTTCTGGGTGCTTCGCTGATCTCGAAGTAAAACTGAAGCCAAATATAAACGTTATCTGAGGTCGGGCGTCCAGGTCTGAGTCCATACGTTACCGCGGTTTGGACTTCCTGTAAATAGGAGGGATGGGCGAAAAGTGATTAATTCTGACAAGTTAAATGATGAAACTATGACAAGTAATTGCCTACCACCTTCAGCTTGGTATAAACATTATTTTTCGATTTTTTCAGTGATGAACTATTCAGTGCATTCTGTATATACTCGCCTTCTTACCCCCCTCTTCAGTAGAACGCTTTCTCAACGCCATATAGTGCCCATATCTGATTCAAGAGATAAGGATGGTATTTCTAAGATGCATATGCCGATTGAATGCACCCCCCTTATATCTCACTTTCAGCTTCTTTTTTCAAATATGTCTATGTACTTCATACGTACCTGAGAGTTTTCTGTGTGGCACACATTTTTTTCAACGGTATCATTTGAGTTTTCATTCTTTCTGACGTTCCCTGTTTTTTTAGGAACCGAGTATCCTTTGAATTGTGAAAACCTCAGCTTACAAACATACAAACATACACAATATATACATGACGTCATAATGGTCAATCCTTATAATAATGTCAGTCGTAAAACATACATATAACTTATTTATATATATATATATATATATATACTAGCTGTTTGGGTGGTGCTTCGCACCCCCGTAAGCCGTTATATATATATATATATATATATATATATATATATATATATATATATATATATATATATATATATATATATATATATATATATATATATATATATATATATATATATATATATATATATATATATATATATATATATATATATA